>NC_079382.1:1762500-1847500 GCF_021018895.1 Seriola aureovittata
TTTTGGAGCACGATCGTTTAGATGACATTACCTCCTTGGATGTGCATGAGAACACACTGATTACCGCCTCCAGCAATTAAAATATCATTATCTGGGATGCCGACACTTCCGAAGTACCTTATAGGGTTAATGCCAGTGAGAATCCTTGAACAATCATGGCAGATAAATGTGCTCTACGCCGGACTGGGATTGTGGCTGTTCTAACACACACAAAAATTCCTCTACATAAAAAATCTATACCTCGGATAAGGGTCAAGATTACTGGGAGTACCAGTCCTCTTGTCTGAGGACCAGGGTTAATCACTTTTTCCACAGCCACACTGCTGTCTTCTGCAGATGGCTACATCTATGCCTGGTCTGTTATTAGCAAAGGAGGCATGCTTGGAAAGTTCAGGGCTGTGAACGATAAAGGTGCAGTCGATACCACTATGTCAACTGATGTTAGCGAACAGATAGTATTGACAGGGGACAGCACTGGCAGGATTCACCTGTGGGATTTGGGTTTAAAAAAACTGATATACACCAACCCATTTATATTCTCAAATGGCCTTTTGTCTGTCTGTGTGTCCACCTCCACTGTTGGGCTCCTGGAAAGCTCATCTCACAGGGGTGGTGAGTGTTGTTTGTGATCCCACTTGTAATAACATAATCACCGCAGGTTTGGACAACAATGTCCGGGTATGGACAAACACAGACTGTCACAAAGGCCTCTTTGGGGTAGATCGATGGGATGTTCCACCACTCAGCCCTGAGGACAATGCTGACCAGGAACAGGAAGACAGCCCGCCCTCAGAAGAGACATTAATTGTTCCTTTGCCATTCCTTGAATCTCCACCATCATCATCCTCACCACAAGGTCAATGAAAAATGGTTTACATTGCATAATTACAATTCTGCAATGACAATAACTATGTGTATAAGAAAAACACACACACACAGGTTCAACAACTTCTGTGCGATGATAAAAAGTCTTGACCTTTTTAAAGAAAATCTGCCACACTTAACAATTGGCTTCATGAAATTCCATTTTAGAAGGAGAAATTTTACAGAACTGAACAGATAATACCGCACAGAAGAAATGACGGAGAATAAAACAGCTTCTCCACAACCACTCTCTTTGTATTCACCATACTATTCAGGGTCCATTTTCCTTTTTAAGGCAGTAATCCTGTTGTAGATGTAAAATTTCAAGCTCTGCCAGCTTCTGTTACTGAGAGCTTCAGGTTCAGCTCTCAAACATTTCTCACAGTCTTTCTTCGATGGTACAGTACAAGATCGGATGAACTGATTCATTTGCCTCTCTACTGCCCTGATCTCTGTCGCCTGCCAAGGTGTTGTTTTCTGTGGAGCTCTACCTGTAAGGAGACAAAAATAAAGGTTTTAGTAACAGTATAAAGGAGAAGCTACAGTTCCAAGTCCTGCGTCGGTACATACAGTACAAGTGAAATTATGAGGGTGATCAGGGCTGATATAAGCATCTGTCCTCAGTGATTTGACCCGTGTTCAGCTCTCAGTCATCAGTTTACAGCTGACATAAACCTACATCATATGCCAGTCTAGTTTTTGAGATACTCTACCTTATCTGAAAGACCTCATCATTCCCTACTGTCCCAGCAGAGCACTTTGCTCCCAGAATGCAAACCTTCTACTACTTAAGAGCTTTTAGTAAGGGCTGGTTCAGGTAGCCCTCAACCATTTTATAACTACGGCGCTATAGGCTTCGACAGCCACATGGAGCCCTGTCCTCACCTCTCGCACATTTTGAACTGTCATTATCTTTTGCACCTTGTAGTTTGGCCTTGGTGTCTTTCACTAAGTTTTCCACAGATCTCTTCAGAGTTCTGTCCCTCTGCACCAACCACTTCCTGCATCACCTCTTTTCCCCTGCTGTTAAACCAGCCTGCACTTCCTGCTCATGAACCAGTCTCAGTCTGCCATCCAGTACTCTCATTAAGCTGCTCTCCCTGCCTTTCATGCCCACCAGAAGCACTACATGTTTTCCGTATTCTCTAAGGTCTCCTATATATGAAATGGATACTTGTTAGGAAAATGAAAACTTAATTTGTACTGAAATACAGTACAGGCAAATGTACTCAGTTACAGTCCATCAGTACTTGGGGTCACCAGACTGAGGGGTAAAAGTCTTTTTTCATTTACCTCCAGTCTCCAAATCAACTGATTACTGCAATAATAATAATAAAGAAAAAAATCACCTTTGAAGGAATGCACTACAGGATTGACTCCAGAAGATGCTCCATGCTCTGCTGACGGCTGTTGGTGTTGCTTGTCTGTTGAGGAGTTTTCATTCCCCACAGCATCTGCAACAGTTTCCTCTGCTGATGGTACTGTGAAATACATACAGAATACATTTCATTTGTTGCTAAATCTAAGTATTCTATACCTAATAAATGATCAAGTTGAGACATTACCATGGTTACAAAGTTTGGACCTGAGTAGAGCTACACTGAGCTTACTGTGCTTTCCTCCACGACACATATAAACCATGCTCTGCTGATGGCTGTTTGTGTTGCTTTCCTGTTGAGGAGTTTTCAATCCCCACAGCACCTGCAACAGTTTGACATGGACTAGATCCAAATGTGGACAACTTCTACTCAAATGCAGTGTCCTCCCGCTATGTCCACCAAACATCCTGCATCCCATCTATGATGCAGCTCGGCAAACACAACTCAAGCCACAGCCAGCTCAGAACCCGCTTACCGGAGGCTACAAGGGGCTCGCCGCACACACAGGGATCAACTACCACCGTGAAACAGCAGTCTGTTAACAGAACAAAGCAGGTACGCTTACCACCCATCTCCGAAAAGGTTCATCTCACATGTGGCCGGACTCAAGATAAGCCACAGCCGCCTCAGACCCCGCCCACCACAGGCCGCACCAAGACCACAAAGAGCTCACCATGATTCAGCTGGGGAAAATATTACTACACCATGCAACCATACATAGGGGGTTAGGGTTTATGAGTCTGGGACTGGGACTGGGACTGGGACAGGGGGGGGATACAGTGGTACAGTGGTTAGCACTGTCACCACACAGAAGGTTCTTTCTGTGTGGAGTTTGCATGTTCTCCTCGTGCGGGTTTAAGACATGCAGGTTAAGTTAATTGGCAACTTGTCAAATTGACCCGTTTCAAATTTTTACAAGAAGAAAAATGGTACAAGTATAAATTTTTTCTACCTGAAACTCAATGGCCTTAGCTTATTTTCTGTGACAAACATGTACAACCAAAAAAAAATTTGAACACACATGCTACTATTCCCCACGCATTTCCATCCTTCATATGGTCTTCGGGTCAGTTTGACCCGCATACACAGAGACACACAGAAACATGCCAACACACACATACACAGACACAAACACACACAGACACGCATGCACACACACACACACAGATAATGTTACATTATTATAATCTAAGCACAGAGTAGCTGTTTGCTCTCACTTTCCCGCACTTTTTACCATCTGTCATGTGTCCACCTGCAAACAACACCAACATTTTCTCACACTATATGCCTCGCACCTGCACATCAAGGGGGGGGGGGGGGGGCAAAGGAGATAAATATCTCCAGTACAGTACAGAATCTTACACTCTCAGTATGACCAAAAGATTCAGCTGTCAGAGGGCTTTAGAGCTCATATTTGAAGAGAGTCAGGCACACAGAAGAACCCCACAGGCATATTTGTCTAAGAATGGACAGATTGAATGGTCTTCATCCCCAGTGAGAGAGCCCCCTCGCTCAGCTGCTAACATCATACGGATGGTACCAGGCCCCACACGATATGCAGTCACTCATGTTCAGGATATGAAGTCATCCTTTGAGCTGCTGATTCCTGACTCAATTCAGAAAATTATTCTGGATATGACCAATTTTGAGGGGAGACAGGTTTTTGGTGACCAGTGGAAAGAGATGGACATCATGCATCTGCATGCCTACTTTGGCATCCTCATTGTAGAAGAATGCATTATTAATCTGATTTTATGCTTTTATTGCTGATATGATAAGATGTGCTTATACACAAGTGACATCCCATAGAATGTGGTGTGCAATCGTGTGGGGAACAGAATGAACGTCTGATACTGGAAGCAACTGAGTGTGGGAAACAACTCCTTATATGGTAAACACCTTGAAAGAAAAGTGAGACAAGATATGAGGAAGCAGGGTAGAGTGTTGTTTCTCTTTGTGTGTGTGTGTGTGTGTGTGTGTGTCCTTCACAGATCAACCACCACAAAGGCTGTCCCGCGTAGTGAAGTCAGATAACACGAGGTGGAGCAGACGAACAAGACAGCATTATGGACTATTCAGAAGAGATTCAACAGGATTTGTGGTCCTGATTCCTTCATCAAACCAACACGCGAGTTCAGGTGACGAACTCAACATCATTCTTGCTGGTGTCTACAGGTCAAGAGGGGAGTTGACTGAAAGTCTGTGGGATGCTGAGACAGGGAGAGCGATTTTTAGAGCCACAATGTCTCTGAAGAGCTTCCATGTATTCTCAAGGATCATCAGATTTGACGACCGGGAATCAAGACCTGTTAGATGGCGGGGGGGGGACAAGTTGGCAGCAAGTGTGGGACCAGTGGGTGGACCAGCTTCCCCGTCTTTACAACCCTGGGCCCAATGTAACTGTGGACGAACGGCTTGTGGAGTTTAGAGGCCTCTGCCCTTTCAGGCAGTATATGCCCTCAAAACCAGCAAGGTAATGGCATCAAAATCTTGGCTGCCTGTGATGCCGTATCATCTTATGCATGGAACATGCAAATTTATACAGGGAAGCCAGAAGGAGGAGCTGCTGAAAGAAACCAGGTGACACGAGTGGTGCTAGATATGTCACAAGGCCTCAGTGGCCACAACATTACATGCGACAATTTTTTCACGTCGTACAACCTGGGACAGGAGCTTCTCAAAAGAAAGCTGACTATGGTTGGAACAATAGGACAGAGCTCCCACCTGAGGTTCTAAATGGGAAGAAAAGGCCAGTCTGTCATGGTCTCAGCCTGGAGGCTCCAGGGTTTTGGGTTTCTGTTCTGGGTTTTGAGTATTTCTGGTTTGGGTATTTCTAGTGTCTAGTGTAGTCTTCCCTGTCTTGTGCTCTGTTTCCCCGTGCACTTCCTGTTTTATTTTGATAGTCGTGTCGCCCCAGCGTCTGAGTTGTAGTTTTGCTTCCTTTGGTTAATCATCCCTGATGTGTCCCACCTGTGTCTGCTTCCCCACCTGTTCTCCATCGTTAATCAGTTCCGTTCCTTTAAAAAGCCCTTGCTCTGTCTTTGTGGGATCATTGTTGGATTTGAGGTTTGGTGTATGTTTTGACTTCGGCATCTGCTTGTGTATGGCCTGGGACTGGACACTGGTTCCTCCTCCGCATCTGAGTCTCTCACCCTCACCCCTGCCTCATCAGACCGTGACACAGTCCAGTCCTCCAACTTTATGTTCACGGCCAACACTGCCCTGGTATCTTACGTACCAAAAAAAGGAAAAAATGTGGTGCTCATGAGAACTCTGCACAGGGATGGAACAATAAGTAGCCGGGAGGACCGTAAGCCAGAGGTCATTTGACTACAATGCCACCAAAGGAGGGGTAGACAACCTAGACAAGCTGCTGGCCTGCTACAGCTGTCAAAGAAGAACGCTACGGTGGCCACTCGTGATCTTTTTCAACATCCTGGATGTCTCGGCCTATAATGCGTTCACAATCTGGATGGCAGTCAACCCAGACTGGAACCAAAGGAAGTTCCAAAGAAGAAGACTTTTTCCTTGAGGAGCTAGGGCAAGGCACTGGTGACACCGCACATCCAAAGGAGACAACATGTGCCCAGGACCCCAGCTTCTCTAGCCACAGTGAGGAGACTGGCAGAGGCTCCAGCTGTCCCACCTGCACACAACCACAACCTCAAGCTTCTGAAGTAAGTGTCCTGTGAAAATTACATTTTGTGTGTGTGTGTGTGTGTGTGTGTGTGTGTGTGTC
This sequence comes from Seriola aureovittata, assembly GCF_021018895.1. NCBI lineage: Eukaryota > Metazoa > Chordata > Actinopteri > Carangiformes > Carangidae > Seriola > Seriola aureovittata. Next base: position 1,768,483 of record NC_079382.1, read on the forward strand.
AAAGGACACAAACCACATGCAGAAACTGCAAAAAGTACATCTGTGGGACACATACTGCCAAATTTTGTGATGCCTGTTTTGTAAACAGGCATGCCTGTCTTTTTTTCCCCCAAGCACCACCACCTGTTGCAGGGACTATGCCTCAGTTGTTAATTTCATAAGATAAAAGTGATTGATTGTTGATGTATTGAGAGTTTGCATTCAAAATAATAAATGTAAATGAAAACATTGCCTCACTTCATTTTTTCCAAGATAAGCATAATTTATGAAACTGAAGTCTTGAGTTAAAGTGGATTTTTAACAATAATTACCCGAGGGTCCCAAAAGTGAAGACAATACAAGGGTTAATAAACAAAAATACAAATTTAAATCCTGTGTACATTGTCTGGAAGTGTTTGATTCATTTAAGTTTCATGAACAAGAACGACTAAATTAATTATTAGCCAATGTTATTGCACCAAAGAACTGTTTGGTAATTTATCCACATCATTTTAAACAAGGTGACTTTTCTTAGAAATATCTGTACAATGTACAACATCAAGGTGTAAGATGCACGCACACTCTCTCTCACACACACACACACACACAGAAGATTGACACAAAGGCAAGATGAGAGCTGTGAGGGATGAAGTGGTGCTGGTGTTGCATTAACCTGTAACACCTTGTCAAAGCAGGCCAGTCAAATTTTCAACGATACCAGATACAGTTTTACACTCACACACACACACACACACACACACACACACTGAGATCCTCTGTCTGTGTGATTAAGACTCTTTGACTGTTAATCAGTTTAATTATGCAGCAGTGTGTGGTTTGCTGGTCAGATAGAGGAGCAGGAAGTGCTGCTCTTTGTTCGCCCATTGAACTCAACAGTGAGCTTTTACTAACTCCAATGTAACTGTAACACTCAGATCCTCAAGTGTCTGAACACACTGAATTGGCCTCCTATGGACTTTCCAGTTTTGTCTCCATTCAGTGTTTCCCAGCAACATCAGCACACACAGTTCAGAACTTACCTACAAACTGTGTCAGATTTATTATCATCAGGTTCCAAAATGTTCATAATTTAAAAATGGTAAAAAACATTGTGTTATTAATTCTTTAGTTTGTTCAATATGGTGAATAAATAAAGTATTCTTATTAAAAATTAATAAAGTGAATAAAGATAACTCTTTATTGTTATTTAACAAGTCCTAAAACTTAATACCACATGAACGTTAAAAGCCTGTTGCACATTTCTGCCACTGTCCCTCAGTGTCTCGCTCACCTGACTCTCTACAGCCCACCTGCTCACCTGTCTCCCACTTCCTAGTCACCAGTCATGTGCCAGGTTGTTACGGCCTTCATCGTTTGTATTTTGTTGCGTTTTTGCCATCCTGCTTCCTGTTTACTTCCTGTACCTGCCACCTACCTGTCTGTAAGCCTTTATTGTCGCTATAAAATTGCTGAACCGTTCTGGCCTGATGGTCAGTATTTGGGTTCCGGTCCTCCTTCCTTCCACAACCTGTGACAAATTTTGAGACATTAAAGGGTTATGTCATTTTCATTGCCTTCGCAAAACACAAAAGTTAAACTGTAAGGAAGGAAGCACTGTGTTTGTCTGCTGTAAAGTCAGCTGTAATCGTTAGCTTGTGCAGCATGAAATACAAGAATAACAGTGCCTTATGTCATGTATGAAACCATCAAGTACAATTTTAAGACCATTTTATTTGTTTATTTAAGCAATTACTTAGTTTAATATACTGGCACTGCACAGATTCAGAACAACAGATGTAAAATAAAGGGCATGAGAGACAGATGTAATATACAGGGCATCTAGCTGATGCTAACAGTCCCCACCCCTAAAAGGATTAAGCTGGAGACATTAAAAAGTCAGCCGCCCCCACCCCTGAAAAAAAGAAAACTACTATAACTATAACTACAGCTGATCAAACTTGTGTGAAATAAAAAAGTTATGAGTTAAAATGAACATTTCTAATTTTGGAAATGGAGATTTTGATGGACATAGCAGCTGCAACTGAGCGGAGCTTAGTGTGTTTACCTGCCTCTTAGCAACTGTTCCCATTCAGCCTTTTGTCTTCACGCTCTTACCATATTTGCCTTGCTTGATTTGTCCTTTTTAGTTTTTATTGCCTCTTTTGATTGACTGACACACACACACACACACACCTTCCTTACACACAGCTCACATCATTTCCTAAATCCATGCCCAGCTTAATCTGAGTGATTTCTTTCACCAATGACATGCTAATTTATTCATGACTGTCTCATTACAACCAAAGCTCGCTGATGGGAATCCTGTGAAATGGGAGTGGACGATATAGTTTTGTGTGTGTGTGCGTGTGTGTGTGTGTGTGTGTGTGTGTGTGTGTGTGTGCGCGACGATCCAGGTCAATGGAGATGACAGAATGTAAGAGGATTTATTTTCCTGAACAGTCTGTTTCTTAAACTCTCATTGCATCTTAAAAAAAAAAAAACAATCAGCATCACTCTCCCTGCTGCTGAGTCTGTGAAAACACAAATGCACTCAGTGATGTAGTGGGATGTTAAGATGTGGGTGAGCTAAAACATCCAGCAGATGATTATCATTAGGAAAATAACCGACGAATGAAACGGCAATCAACAGTAACACAGGCAGCATCGGCTGTTGCAGCGCTGGCGAGAGTTTGCGGCGCTCAGGCTTCGTGAGCAACAAGAAACAAACAAATCAAGCGTTTCTTCTCATCAAAAACAGTTCAGAAGCTTTTATCGTAGCTGCTTGTGCATGGTATTACAAATTAAAAGTTGCACTGGTGTGTTGAAGTCGCCCAGTGGGTTATTGTCTGCATCACTTTTGTGTATCTGGTTTTAAAAAGGCCCATGTGGAGCTTTTAATGGACACAGTTCTACACAAAGTAATAACTGACCTTTTACCTCGAGGTGTTCTCACAGCACTTTTACAGATGTGTCTTATATAATATTGATCAATGGGAAAAACCTCAGTTGGCCACCTGGGTAAACTGGCAGCAAGACTAACTCACTGGATCACATCACCTGTATTAATTGATCTGTGGAGGCTGCCAGATTTTTCTCTTTGGAATGTGTCTCTTGAACTTCAGGTCAGTTTCTGTGACTCCACCTTCTTAAGCTGCCTTGTTTAGGAGTGTAGACACAAACCCCTCCTGTGCACAGTTTGCATGAATTTAACTAATTGTAGTTACGAGAGGTTGTAATACGTCCTCTGAGCAGAGCTACGTCTCCAGGGCAGATTAGAGGTAGATGGGCTGGGGCTAGCTGGTTAGCGTGCTAACTTGAGTACCGTATTTTCCGCACTATAGGGCGCACTTGTCAATGAATGGTCTATTTTCAAACTTTTTTCATATATAAAGCGCATTAAGCGAAACAAAAGTCAGATAAGTCAGTCAGTCTAACTTTATTAAACACGTTCACAATAACTCTCAACATTGTTCAAATGTTAATGAGCGTATTCACAATAACTCCCAACCTTGTTCAGTTGTAACACGTAAAAAAAAAAAAAAAACAAAACAGTCTGATACCGCTAAATCAAACGTTAGCGTATTCACAATGACTCTCAAAATTGTTCAGTTATAACACGTAAAATACAACACAATACACTCACTTTTTCAGTTCATTCCTCGTCCACAAATCCCTCAAATTCTTCATCTTCAGTGTCGGAGTTTAACAGTTGGGCGATTACGGCATCCAGCATGCCCGGATCCCTGTCGTCATTATCCGAGTCAGTGTCGTTGCTGTTACCTGGCAGTTCAGTGATGATTCCGGCCTTCGTGAAAGCTCGGACCACAGTTGAGACTGATACCTTAGCCCAGGCATCCACGATCCATTGCCATAACAACCAGAATTAATCCATATATAAAGGCGCACTGTCGTTTCTTGAGAAAATCAAAGGCTTTTAAGTGCGCCTTATAGTGCGGAAAATACGGTAAAGGAAAAGATGTGAAAGACGAGTTAACATTTGTGTTGCTTTCCACCATTGGAGAGACAGTTGTTGGTGAGTAAGGGATCTCGCTGTAACTGGGTGTGGTAAGACCCAATTGCAGCACAACCAAACAGGTGAATAGTTGGTAATGACTTTTATTAAAGAACCGGCAGAGATATTGCACACAGGTGAGTATAGGAGATAGAGGAGAATGGGTCCAGGGCTGGAGATGCGGAGCAGGTGAGTGGAGCGGGTTGGGGAGGCTCACACACACACACAGGGATGAGTTGGTTGGAAGGCAACGGTACCGTTAGGAAGCAGGCTGGAGACGTAGTCGAGGGTGCAGGAGGATCAGAACCAGGTGTGCAGTCAGTGGGGCAGACGAACCAGGAAGGAGCAGGCAGACGGGTAATCGGAGTCAGACGAAGGATCGGGAAACCAGCAGGGAAGCACTCACGTTGCAATGTCAGAGCTGGAGAACGCCAAACAGCCACAGGGACAGGCAGACGGGAACCAGGAAGCGCACAGGCAGAACTTGTGGTTGGGGAAAGAAGGCTGAGGCGTTTACCGGGGCAGAGACGAGGCAGGATGGTCGGGGATGAGCAGAGTCGATACAGGGAAGTCAGTCTGGAGATGAACGCTGGAAAGTCTTGCATAATACTAGAACAATCTGGCAAAGCGTGAGTGAACCGGGGATGCATATATACTGGCTAGATTAGAGATGGAGTGCAGCTGGGGGCAACAGGTGAGGACAGTGAGGCTGATGAGGAGGTGTGGCAGAGTGGAGAGTGAGACAGAGGCAGGGTGAGTGGAAAAACACTGGCTGTGACACTCGTAATGTTTCTTCTAGACTGGTAAGTAGAAAGCTGTTTATGCTAATGCAAGCCATGTGGCAGGAGCAAAACTTACAAATAGCTCCTTTAAATATCCCATATTGTAGAAAGGTAGATTTCCATGTTTTGTTTTGTTTTTTTTTTTTACTATAAAGCAGGTTTAGGTTCTATATTAATACCTTGAAAGGATGAAAGTGCGCAATGCACACAGCCTGTATTCAGAAACTGAGCCTTAAACTGAGCCGTCATGACTTCTGGAACTTGATGTCAAAAGAAAGCAGTCACTGCTCTCAGCCACGCCCCAAGCCCCGCCCACCTGGACCCACCATCCAACCTTGTAGGATTTGGTTTCTCTGAGTGTTTACCTGAAATCTGCTATATTTGTATTTGATCACTCACAGAAAACTGGCAACCAATCAGAAGAGAGCCTCAGAGCCTCCTCTCTTCTGTTTTGCTCACCAACCTGTTGTTACTAGAGAAGCCTGAGAGAGATATAAAACTACACTGAGATGGTTTTTGGTTCTTAAAACCATAAATCTTCTTATAGGACCTTTTTTAAAGCATCAAATCAAGATAGGATGTCATCATTAAATGACTTACCTTTTTTAAAATATTGTTTTCTGGAGAGTAAAAGCTGAAACTGCCTAAAATAAAAAGCAACAGATACAAAGAAGTTGCATCCGTCACAAAGTTATTGTTCTAAAGTTGTTGTCTTCTGCCTGTAGGTTTGCTTTTTACATCAGTTTTCTGTAGTTTTGCACATAGCCACATTATATAGGCTTATATTTAATTTACTGAGTGGCTTTTATGAGATTTAATGCTTTCAGAAATGCAAGTTTCCCTTGGAGAGACAATAAATAGTATATAATTATGTGATCAGTGGCCAAAGTTTTACAAATTATATCTTTATTGATTTTAAGATGCATTTATTTCTACCAGGTACACACATTGCAGAAGGAGCTGGAAGATATTCCTGGAAGCATTTAGTTATAGAGGGTTGAAAATGCCTGGCGTGGTGCTGCAGGAGGGTCAGTACATGCTGTGGAACTAGCACCAATTGGCAGAGTTTCTGGATCCCTTCAGCCAGTCTCCTGCCAGCCCCAAGATATCCTGTTCAGCTCTGATAACAGTCAGCTGGTAGAAGGAGGAGGAGGAGGAGGAGGAGGAAGAGACAGATAACTCGGTTGAAGATGATGAAGAGGTGAGCTTCACACAGGGGAGAGGAAGATGATTAGACACAGGTCCCTCTGCCCCAGCAGCCCCACACAAAGCAGCATCTACAAATCAGTCCCCAAATCTTTAGTTATTAAATGGCAAAACTCGTCTGTAGTTGTTTTCCCAGCATACTGAAAGCATTACACAGTTTTGACCCTTAGCTTCATTCAGCATTGTGACATGCTGCTATGAAATGTGTCATGCAAACATAACTATTAAGTCTTTTCAAAAATAATTCAGAAACCATGTAGATCGTCTTTATCCTGCCTTTTCACCTCAGTGCTACATTTAATTCTAAACTGCTCAGGTGTAGAGTGAAGATAGTCGCTCTCACTTGGTGATATTTGCTTTGTCTGCCTCAGATGAAGCACCGCTAAGTGTCCCGGTGTGGATATCGATTGGATGCTTTTGTGAGTGACTGATAAAACCTGACAGTGGCTTTAAGTGAATCAGAACCACATCCCAGTCTATTCAAATGCTGCTTTTTTCCCCCCATCTTTTGACAGGTGCAGACTGAGATAAATCTCACCAAGTGCTGTCTTCTTTATTTTTTTTAAAGATAAATCCAAAAGATAGGTAATAACTGGCAAGTTTGATATGTAATAAATTCATCTGCCAACCAGTGTCATAGCGATGGAAGGACAGCAGGGTCAGAGGGACAGATTTCATCTTTTGATGCTTGCTAAACTGAAATTTGCACCACAGAGTAGAATAGGAATGAAAACTCAAATTACTTCTGCATCTCCGGAAACTTTAATCCAACCTACTTTGACTCTGTTCTGACACATGGATCAATTTTGAGCTCTTCACCATTATTTTACTCTATGCAGATGACACCATTATATTGTCTTTTCACTTAGCCATTGGGAAAATACAACTCTCTTTTAATGAACTGCAAGATGCTATTATGCACTGCATTTTGTAGAAGTGGGCAAAAAAAGGAAGAGAACCCAAAACCATAAAATGCTTCATGTAGCTTTGCCTTGTAAAATCTAGCCCCTTTGACTTAATGCTCGAAGCTGGAAAATAGTTTTTCCTTCTGTGCTACACGGGGCACGACAATCACACTGAAATAAAATTGAGTCTGAGTGAAACATCAGTGATTATTTAACTCGTAGACCAAGCGGCAACATCTGAGGCTGAATAATGAAGGCATCACTGAAGTGCCAAAAACAGCAGTTCGTCACCGGCGGAACAGCTCACTCTGAGCTTCAAAATTGCTCTTCAGAAACCTCTGGGTGACGTCACGGAGGCTACGTCCATCTTTATTTACAGTCTATGATGTAGGCTTATAATATGCGGTGTATCTCAGTTTTATGTATCTGCATTTTAAGGCTTGTGTGCCCTTTGCACATGCTATGACCTACATTAGAAAGTAGTGGTGTGCAGTGACTTTTACAGATAGACAAACAGAGCCAAACAACCCCCCCCCCCCCTTTTAGCTTTCTTTTGATTCAGATCTTGGTTCTTCCGACCCTTCATATTTACATACATGCAGTGTGTTGAAAATCTGTAGACATATGAGCAAAACATAGATAGCACTGGGAAATTGAACACATTTCTGAGTAACCTCACTTACTCTAAAAATGTTAAACAGACTGATATCCAAGCAAGAGCAGCTGATCTGTGTGAGTTGCACAACTTAAATGTTCTGTTTATGTCGTCCAGCTGTTGTTTGCTGCGGCTTTGACAGTGTGTGGGAAACCGTGCCAATAATGTATTTGTATTTAAATCTAAATAATTAAACGAGGAGACACAAAGTCAGAGAACACACGGACAAAGTATGGACACTAAGCTGAAGGGAAGAAAAGTCAGAGATAGACATGGACAGACAGAAAGGAGGCAATCATGTGGCTTGGAGCTGAGCACAGTGTAGCTGGACAGGTGATTTAAGTCCCATTCTGCTTCATAAAGGCTGCAGACAGATCAATAAGGTTCTCCTGGTAGGTAATGAACATCATCTTCGACCCAGTGATTCTTAAATGCCTCATCTGAACAATGCTGAGGCGCAGCCGACTCACAGGCAGGTCTTATCGCTCTTAATATAAAGCAGGAAATGGTTTGAAACCTACAGACACTTTGGCTCAATATGAAAGGCTGACCGGTCAGATTCCAGATTGCTTCATTCGTCCGCCCCCCCCCCCCATTTTTTCCCGTCAATGTATTTCATTTATGTCTTTGTGTATGGCTCATATTTGCCTGACCAAGCATGAGCCATTGAGAAGCAGCTGTGTTACGGCCTCCAACAATAAAGCTCAAAAGGGGCAGGAGGCTGCAACATATATAAAAAGGACACCAGACAAGAATATCATTTCACCCAAGCTTTATTGAAATATCCCCAAAATTATTCATAGTTCAACCTAAACCAAAGAAAACAAAAAGGACCGGAGACCCCGGCCAAAATAAACAAAAGGACAGGTAAACGCTGGGCCAACCACGCATTGGGCCGATTGCAGCCAGGTGTGCACCAGGCAGAGGGAACTGGGAGGCAGGTGCAGCCAGAGAGGACAGGACACCAAAACCAGGGCGCACGCAACAAGCTGCAATGGAATCAGCAGGGGAAGTGCTTGGGGCTTACACATGATGCTCACATAGCTGCACACTGGACACTGCAGACAGAAAGGTGATTGAAATCTTTTTGTTTTTTTTGCCATGATCATTTCTCTAACTTTTTGTTTCTCTATTTTTTTTTTTTTTTTGTCATGGAAATTTTTTTAAATATATTTGTTTAAAAAGAAAAAAAAAATTTCACTTGCGAAAACAAGCCCGGAGTGAAAAAGATTATTTTACAAAGGGATCATTTATCATTCATCATCATTTATCTTTGAAAAATTAATTTTAAAAATGTAGCCTCGGTCTCAAGTCAGGTTTGAGTCTCAAACTTGTACCAGGTCTCTCCATCTGGGTCTGAAACGTCCAAAAAAACCCAACACAGTACTGTTCAGTCAGCTCGCTTCTCCCGTCTTAAAAACATCATCCTATGTAGTTCCCAGGAAATAGATAGTTTCAGTGATAAGATGAAAAAACACACCAACAACTGCCAGATCTGTCTGTTACATAGGCACATGCACATGCACACACACACTGCCCTCCTCTCTCTTCTATTAATCTTCACTTGTGTTGTCGTTTGTCTTATTATTATTCATTTTCAATATTCTTTTGCATACTTGGCTCCTTTAATCCAATCAGCAACTACCAACCTTGATTAGAGGTGGACGTGGCCAGACAGCGTCTGGCCTCTCCGAATGCTAATCCGTCACAGCAGGTTTGTGTGATGAGCCGAGGTCAGATTCACCGTCATCTAGCCCTGACTGCAGTACGTCAGGTTTCATGACGTTTGTTTTATCCTGTTATGGAGCCCAGGTGGGGGGAGTTTAATATGTCAGCACTTTTTTTTTTTTATGTGACGGGGAAGTTGTCAGTCAGGGTGACTTTCAGACTCTTCTCCTAACCTCGTCAGTGTTTTGACAAATATAGTCGCCACCAATACAGTCGTCCATAACAACACCCCACACTGCTGAAGGAATGACTGACACTCTGGTTGCTTCAAGGTGGACCTATGTCAAAATATATAACCTAGGTTTGTTTTTAAGTCATTTTAATGCAGAAAAGTTACATATTATACTTTAAAAGATCAAAAAGCACAAGTAGCAAGTTGAAAAAGGACTTTATTCCACTGTGTTGATGTGGGATAAATGAAACAGAATGCATCCCTGCTGATCTATAACTTTGGCTTTTCTCCATTTTAACACAAATCACTAACTCTCACAGGTTTGCCGCTGACAACCACTTTATATCTGATGTATATACATGCAAATAAACCATCCGACTTCTCAGCTCTGTAGAAGTGCTGGTCATGAGGAGCTTAATATAAAGTAGTGTCGTTCAATCTCAGTGATAAAATACATCAGACGCAGTTTAAACTGGCTGTATTGACCACGGAGGGGTTTCAAACTGCAAAGCTATTATCAGCGGGTGCCAGTTCTGCACTCACTCTCTACACAGTCCCTCCTGTATCACACAGTGGATCAATAATGTTGATTGGCGCTGTGTAAATGTTTATGCTGCAACATGTTTTTCCTTGTGGTTTATTTGTGCAGTGATCAATTAGCGAAGCTCTCTAGGAGCTCATCAGTACGTTTGAGTTTCAGGGGTGAATATAAGGTTAAGTTTTTTGTTTTTTTTAATTCAGTTATTTGCTGAATTGATGTTTTTTATCTTCCATCCACTTCTTCTAAATCTCAGTAACTGGTTTTAAATCCACGTTCAAAAGACATTTTTATTGATAATTTAGTGATAAAAACAATACCTATCTGATTAATGACTAAATGATTAGACTGACAAGTCATTTCCTCCAAAGCCAACAGCTTTGGATTGGCTATTAGGTTGGTAAGTTTAAAATATTCATACAAAAATTTACAATAGTTGGACCAGATTGAAATGTAAATGAAATTTCACAGTGGATTTGCACATGGGGCAAAAATAAATCCACACAAATCTCCATATGTTGAGTTCAGCTTTGTTGAACTTTCACACATGAATTAGCATCATTGATCAACAGTTAGCCGCTGCGCTGTCCAGAGCAGAGGAAGTTATCCTGTTAATAAAAAGGAAAACAAGAAATGTCTTTTTGGATAAACTGTGTGAACTATTGTGACGGACAAGAATAATTATTAGCAGTTAACTTCCCAGCTATTGTTCATCAGTGAGCCCTTAAAGTAGTCGCTATGCTGCTGCTGCTAATCTGTGTTGCCAGATTGCCAAAGACAAGAATTTTCATTTTATGCAAATCTATTGGACAATAAAGTTTTATTTGATTTTATCTGTTAGGGAAATGAAATTAGTTTAAAATGCACTTTTTTTGTCACCTCCAAAACCTCCCTTTGCAGCCTCATCCAGCTGAGCTACATCCAGTCCAACATGCATTAGAAGGCTGATTTTCCCTCACACATACTCTGCAATTGAATTTATTTTTCACTTATGGCCTTTTCCATTCTCATTCACAGTCTTGTCAATCTCAGACATTAGAGTAAATAAACTCATTCTCTTTTTATCAGGATAATGCAAATGCATGCTCACACACACACACACACACACACACACGGAAAAACCAACCAACCAATAAATCAATAAATAAATCCATGTAATCTTCACACCTCTACCTGATTCTTCCCGACAGCTTAATGACATTTCATTACTTCACTGTCAACTGGTGGATTCTGGTTGTGCTGTCTTTTTAGTTTTTTTTTTTTAATTTAAAGTTTGAGTGTGTGAGAGGCTGCTTCGGATGCAGTGCTGCAACAAGGTAATGATCGCAACAATTTATACATTGATTTTTCTTTTTAAAAACTAAAGCTTATATAATGTTTGTCTAAACTCTGACAGCCTTAAGCTTCCTGCCCAAGCCTGTCGCGACCTGTGAACTCATCAGCCTGGTAAAATCACTGTGTGTTTCTGTGGACGCTGTAACGGAGGTTGGAGTTTGGATTAAATGGACATTAGTGCTTACACAACACTAACGGATTTTGGGTTAAGCATCCTCACTCTTCTCTGTTTTAACAAGATCAATAAATTACTTGTAAAATGTGCTATTCTGTCCTCTGTGGCTGGATACCGATTGTTTACATGGCAAAATAATGTTGCAACACGTATAGAGTATGTGGAGAATTATTTTTGCATAAATGATTTGTGTGGGACGTGAAAAAACACAATGCAAAGCTCAAAATAAAATGCAGACTGCACCAATTTTCAACAGATGATATAATAACATGAAACTTCTTTACAAAGACAGGCTTTATATGCACTTAAATATGCATTTTTTTGGTCCAGCAGAAACAAGCTGTAAACACTACACTGACATATAATCATGTTTGTGTCCAGCTCCCATATCCACTCTCCTTTTTTATCTCTCTTTGGTCTCCACCAGCTTCTGTATCGCCCACTGTCTTCACACACTGTCAACACACAGCTGGAAAACCTGTGACTGCACTTTAATGAGGGCACATTACAACACGCATCGATGTGGTGGCAACACATTCAGAAAAGTAACATCTGTTTGCGTGACAAAAGCATCAGAAATACAGTGAAGCAAAATGCATTAACAGGGAAAACTTAAAGCAGACGGCATCATTAAACCAAACCCCACATGTTATAACACCTTTACACACAATATAATTCAACACAATGAAGTTTTGTTTTTTTTTTTTTTATTTTCTTGTCTAATTTATTCATCATCTTGATCAGGCTCTTTGTTTTTTAATTTGAAACTTGCTTTTCTCTTTAACTTCGCACATAAACTTCAGCATCCTCATTCAGGGACATTTTCTCAGACAACTTCTCCCACATGTACAGCAATCTAATTTGATGTCTTTTCTCCTGGAACACAGTAGGAGTAAAAAATTAAATTCAAACATGCGCACAGGCCACCTGGTCCCATTGAACTATTTTTTCTTTAACATGCTTTTTCCCTGGAAGGAGAACAGAACCCTCTGATCCTTTCATCCCTGCTAATTAAAGTCTTTAATGTGTTAATTGCATGTTGGTCCCCTTGGCCCCCGGGCCCAGAACTGTACTCCCCCTGTACTAACAGACCAGGAATGGTGACATAAAGCAAAGTAAAGTTTACCCCAATCCACTGACGACTAATGCATCCCTGTCTCCACGTTTGGCTCAAATTGGATGAGTAGTTAACAGAGGCTGACACTCATTTTCTTAATCTTGTTTGTCCAGAGAATATTGGCTCCTCTTTCTCTCCACAAAGACCTTCACATTTATTCGACTGCTCAGCCTCCGGAGGTGAGATGGGCCTAATTAAAGCGCTCAGTGATGAGGCCGTGTTAAAATCCCAGATGATACAAGCTACTCTGATTCAACCCCTCTTTATTTTAAAAGGTGGACGCTATGGTCAGATAATATTACCTGTATTTATACTTACACACTGTGTTCAGCTTGAGCATCTATTTATAATGTGATCTTTGACATAGTTAGCAGTTACCGCGGTTGATTTCCTGCATTTTCCACAATGCATCTAATCAGAAAACATCCAGCTGTCCATCTGTAAAAAGACCAAAATCAAGTTAGTCCGTCTCTTAGCTACAAGCCCGTTGGTTCATAATGAAGACGCATTTGTTGTGGACTATTTTCAGCGGCAGATGAATCCACATTTGGTGTTCTAGTGAGTATTTGTGGCAGCAGGACAGTGCGGCGTGTGTGAGACTGAGTCAAAATAAACTACAGTGTGTGTAGACATGAAACGGTACAGACATTTAATATCATGATTATAGCAACCGAAATAACCACGGTTTTCAGTATTATCACGATATTGTTAAAATGCGCTTAAAATGTTCAAAAAAATAATAAAAACAACCTGAAATCAATTCACCAAGTGACTGTTTGCATTTAACCATTCAAATAAAACATGTCCAGCACATCTATCAGCATCAGCCAACTCTGGGAATCAAGGGATAGTTTGATAGTCGTCATTGCAAAATGTGTCTCTGTTCTGCCCCAGTCATTAACCTGACGGTGCGTCTCCATCTATGAATAAGATACATCTGTCATGATACTCCACCCGCCGACCAGATGTCCTCGAACCTTCCACCTGCTCACCTGTTTGCTATTCCCAATCGCTGGAACCTCAACGCCCCCTTACACACCTGTTCCTCATTTCCCTCATTTGCTCCCCTGTAGCAGCCCTTTCCCCCCAGTCAGCTGTCAGATGGGTTATTCATGTCTCAAGACTCTCGGTCTTGTTCCCTTGCCTTCTGCCCCCCACCCCCCACCTCCCACCACACCACACCAAAATCTATTTTTTCCAACTGAGAAAGCACCATAAATATTTCCCTCTCACTTAAAATAAAACTGTTCTGTAGCTGCAACTGCGCACTGTAATTTGGTATAATTGTAGAACTTGATTACCATAATCATCTTTAGTTTTCAGCAGCTTTCAGAAGTTCTCTCTGTGCCTGCATGTTTCCTCCCACAGCCCAAAGATGTTAGTCAGTGATGTTAAATTGGCTGTAGGTGTGAATGTTTGTTTCTCTCTATATGAGAGAGACCAGACCTGTGCAGGGTGTACGTTGGCCAATTTATCCAACTTGAGCATTTATACTTTTAACTTTACATTCATTCACATCAAGGAGTTGCCCAGTTTACCCAGCTGGAGTAACTGGGGATGCTGAGAGTGTTTGGTTCAAAGATACAGGGAGAGTAATGACAAAGGAAGCGTGTGTGTGTGTGTGTGTGCGTGTGTGTGCGTGTGTGTGTCCTCACCCAGATATTCTCCATATTAAAGCCATTTCAGCCTCACCTGTGGTGCTGTAAATGACCACAGTGGTAATAAGTCCTGTAGCAGCTTATTATAAACTCCCTCCTGTGAGAGACATAAACTGTGTAGTGTACTTCTTTATAACTTCATTATATTCAAACCACGTCTTCTTGAGCAAATGTAAGTTAGCCAGTAAGATTTTTATACTCTTATTTTAGTGTTTGAATTTGTTTTGAGTAATTATGAACACTGCAGTTGTTAGATTCAGTTCTGAATACAACCCAATGTTACTTTACATGCTGTAAAATGAAATGTGAGGGAGTGTCTTTATCAGAGACTCTTCTCTCCATGTTTATATTCAAATTAATAAGGAAAATATATTTATTTATGAAAGGTCCATACTGTATTATAAGTGAGATGTCCATGTGTTGTTTGATTATAGATCAGCTCTAGCTTCTATATTAATACTGTGAAAGTATCAAAGCCTCAGTCCACAGAGAAATGCACACAGCCTGTATTCAGAAACTGAGCCTTAAAACCAGCCGTCAGGACTTCCTGTAACTTTGTGATGTCACAAAAAACAGTCACTGCCCTCAGTCATGCCCCAAGCCCCGCCCACCTGGACCCACCATCCAATCTTGCAGGATTTGGTTTCTGTGAGTGTTTACCAGAAATCTGCGACATTTTTTTCTATCAATCAGAAGAGAGGCTCAGAGCCTCCTCTCTTCTGATTGGCTCACCAACCTGTTGTTACTAGAGCTCCAGAGAGAAGTCTGAGGGAGGAGATGTAAAACTACACTGAGATGGTTTTTGGTTCTTAAAACCACAAATATATCTTCTTATGGATCAACACTTCAAATAAAACACTGGAAAGGTATAAAATCTGGGACTAAAATCAATCAGAGACAAACAGCTTCATATTCACCGTACATCTCATCTACATCTGCTCAAAAAGTGATATGTATTTTCCAAAATGTCAAATTATTCCTGACAATACACGTCTTTGCAAAGATTAAAGAAATGCAATAAGAATATGATAGAAAATGAATGTGTTTTCTGTTCAGGTTCTGACCTCAAAGGCTCCATGTAAACATAGCAGCATGAACGGCTCTCTGCATTGAAAGTTGTTATTAGAGAATGTACAGGAGAGCGGGGGGGGGTCTCTCTCAGGGGTAGTTGGAAAGAAAAGCCATGAGAGGTGAGTAGATAAAAAGGGGGGGGGGGGTTGCAGCCAATGAGAGACAAATGAATAAGAGGTAGAGAGTGAGGGAGGGAGGGGGTCGGAGCGACAGAGGCTGTGAAGAGAGACGCTAATGGAAAAAAAATGAGAAAGAGAGCAAGAGTGCGGGAGAAAAATAAACGTGTGAAAGATAAACAAGGGGGCACGTCTGGAGCCTCTCTCACTGCCCTGTGAGGCTCAGACTCATAATGTGCAGCGTGCTATCTGCAGAGAGCTGGATGCAGATCAGTGCACCGGACTCACTGGATTTCTGAGGCACATTTTGTATTGACATTTCTTTTTTATTAAAAGGCTTTAAACTTAGGCTACGTCCACACTACTAAACCGTCTCTGTCCAGATGAGCGTTTTAACTCCGTCTCAGAAACGATCTCTGACCGTACAATCTCACATCCACGTACACTGAGTGTGTGTGTGTAAACAGGAAGCAGACTGTCCATTCTGCAATTGATTAGTTCCATAGAACACTACTAACGAGGAACAGTGAAGACAGTTGTAGCGTTAAAATGCAGAGTTTAACTCCGCAACAGCTGCTAGCAAAAACAACAAGATCAATACCTCTTGTATTTCACTATCCATCTTGCATTCACCACTGGTAGTCAACCCAATCAGGGATCGACCGTTTGTGTGCACGTCATCGTTTCCAAAGGTTTTGGTTTCTGCACGTCCAGGCTACAATGCAATCCTGGAGTTGTCACACTAAAACAGGTCCAGCAGCATTTTCCAAACGTTTCCGTTTTTGGGGGGCTTGAAAATTTCAGAGTCTCGTGGACAGCAGGTGAAAACAAGGCAAAGGGATGCATTTTAACACGAAAAACATAGTAGTGTGAACGTGGCCGTATGCGTGTCAGATCCTTCAGAAGCATATTAAACATCTACTCCCCACAACTTATCACATCCACCAATCAAATGACATCACACGGGTGTGAAAGAAGATGGGTTTGAGCTTATCTGTCAAACTGTCGATTTTTATGTGATCAACGGTATGAATGTCAAGACAGGTGTGTCCCATTATTCCCCAGCTTTATAATTCATTGTGTCTCACTTTGATGGCAGGCTATTCACATTTGCCTCGAGATACAATCAGATCAGCCTAACCCTCCGTCCCCTTTATCAAGCAACATATACTCTGAAACTGGAACAGCTGCACACATCCACACAGATGTACCAGCGGCCTCTTCATAATATTGTTGGGAATATGTTTTTAATGCCATAGCAGTAAAGCTTGTATTCTTAAGTGAGCATTCAAATTTTAGTTGCTGAAATGATATTAAAATGTAATTCTGAGGCTTTCAGCAATTCAGTCATTAGCATAAGAGGTTGTGAACTGAAGCGGTGGTTGAGTTAGATGTTTGGCAAATCATCCAGTAGCTGTTAAGACACTGGACATGTTGGACAAATGCTGAGAATGAAAAAGCAAAGCCAGAGAGGTGAAGCAGAGAAGGAAAGATTTCAGATTTCAGCACTGGCAAAGTGTTTTCTCATTATTTCTGTCATGGCCACCGTTGCTTTGATTGGTGTGATTGGATGCAGGGAAGCAAACCATTATCAGAGGATGAATTGTAAGCTTTAGCATAATAGCTACTCAGCCAATACACTTAGATGTTCAAATTAAATACTGGTGTTACTGCCTGTCCCATTTAAATAACATGCACACACAGCAGTCTCCACTCCATCCAAAACATCTCACAGTTACAAGCTCAAAGTGTAGTTGTTGCTCTGCTGCTGTTATACATCTAGGAGCTGGCTTGTGAAAGTACAAATTAATGTTAAATTAATGTTTATTGACCAGCAGGAAAAGCCTCGGATGGGCGAGTAATGGAAGAAAACTGTCTTCATTCCTTTTTTAAGTACAACTGTCAAATTATCTCTGAGATGCACTTTTCCCCTGTCAAGATGAGCCCAGACTCGTCAGACACAGGTGTAATTAACAGCGGTAAGTGATGGCTCGGGATTGAGAAATGAAAGTCATTTTTTTAATGAAAAAGATTTTTCTGCTTTGACGAGTGAAAATATCTGTCCACAGAGAGATGTCGCCATACGGAGAAACAAATGACCAAGCTTCTGTTTAGGATCGTGCAACTGTACTAACACGTGATCCAAATGAACCAAGAAATCCTCCTATCGCTCGCTGTTCGAGAGTTATGAGCCAAAACGTGAGACGGTGCTACTGTTAGTTCAGAGCTGCACCAGAAACTGATACGTTCCTGTTTCATAGTCTTTGCTAAATTTCCTTTAAATGTGTTGTCTTTATTGAGAAATTTTAAATCTTTTATTTTTAAACTAAAGTCACTGCACATAATCAATGTGCGCTTTTACCGGATTTAAATTTACTTTGTGTGGTTTATATTAAGGTGCGTTCAAAGAGCCAATGGTTCGCGCTGATGGCTGCACTGATGTTTTGCACATAAATGAGTGGTGGCTCCGCTGCTGAATCTACCAGCTACATCCAATACAACAGGAGTACAATAGCATGTCTAGTATTGCGTTCAATTACTCTCAAAAGCCGCCGTGGATAAAAGCCGCGCACGTTCTGTGATGCGAGCGCACGGAACAGATCAGTGAGTGGAACACCCACCTCGCGAGGGAACATTTCTGCTCCGCGAGCGAACAGCACACACGGAGCCTCACATCGCGCTCACAATGTTTCAACACGCCGCTCGTCAAGTTGACTTGTGAGACTTTGTAGGCGGGGCCAGTCGCTAATGTGTCTGCTCCTTTGATTGGTCAGTTTGAACACCTTTAAGAAGAAGGAGAAGAAGAAGACGGACTAATTAAACACCCTAGTTTAGCTAACTTATATCAATGCCATTGTTTATTGGCCCCAATAGTCAAACTTGGTGAGGGGAATTCAGATATTTCCTCATGTAGGTTGCCATGGTCACACAGAGCTGTGGCAACAATAAACTAAAGTGGCGTATGTTCAGGGGAGTGGAGGTTGTCCATCCTCTTTGCTTCTGTCACCTCCCTCAGAAACCGCTCGCGGCCTGAAAGCTCCTTTGCTGCTATTCAAGCTTTCCTTTGCTTCGTCAAGACATGGCCACCTTCCTTAACACTGATGCTAATGTGCAGATCCTGGTGGATTTAAGTCAGTGGCTGAAGCTATTCAGCAGCTCCAAGCGGATTTAAATAAAAGACCTGTTGGAATCAGGTCTCTGCAGTGAATCCTGTCAAAGTGTCTGAAATACTCAACCCCTGCCCTCATTTTGAATAAGCCTGTCTCGATAATGTCTGAAATACAACAACATAATTTTTTATTCAACTTTGCTCCAGTTAATATGTGACATGTCAGAGGTTTTGATGAACTAACAAATGTCCAGCCAACCGCCACTCTCTCCTATATTGACACCAACAGGTGCGTTCAGACACCCACCTCCTTTCTGTAAATTCAGCTTATACCTGATTGTCTATTTGAAGAGCTAAGAGCCCATGGTGACAACTATTAGTTAGGCTGCCGTAAATGTGTCCTGTCTCAACCTTTTAAAGTTGCTGAAAAAAAGAAAAAAAAAAAAAAGATTTCTATCAAAATATGTGAAAATTGCTGTAGTCTGAGAGTTGATGTGTTTGTGTGCTCGTATGGGAACATTTATCCCGAGTCTTTATGAGAGTCAAGCATAATTTTCGAACACAGAAAAGTGAAGCATGCCTGGCACTGAAAAACACATCAAACATCTTAAAGAAGAGAAAAAAAAAAACACCATCAAAATGTAATCAAAAGTACGTCACAGCATAATCTTTTTCTGTAAGTGGTTGTTGTGAATATACAACACGTTGATCTGCGCACACGTCATCACCTGTCGGGTCATGCAAAGCAGCAACATAAAGTGTAGACACTTATCATTTGCACGGCTCTGTTAGTCTGTGCATCCACCAGGAACCTCTAATGGAGACTTTGAAGGGGTCCCTGGCTCTCGGACCCCCAGAAGCCGGAGCAAGTGGTGACCATCTTGAGTGATGGAGAACTAAGAAGTCAGATTATACCCATACATGACATACAAGTGATTTTGCTTTGGTTGACAGTATTATGGAATGTGTCAAGAAATTAGTTTTGTTGTGATTGACAGACAAAGCTGGTTAGGGTCAGTAAATGTAAAACATAAGAGGGTCTGTGGATAGCTCTTTTTCAGAGATTTCTTTGGAAATATTTAAAAACTATTTGTAAATTATGGAGCTATAAAGTAGTGTTACCTTAATTTGCTGTCAGTTCTGTTTGCTGTTGACATAATGTTCCATCTGTTTCACATTAAAAGCCTTCCACAGGCTCAGGGAAGATAATCCTTTCCCTCATATTCCCTGAAAAGGTTCTGCTATTAAAGCTCTACAGGAAGTGTGGAGAGTCACTAACACCTACTTAATAGTGTGAAAGAATGTCAAAGCAATTAATGCATTTCTGTTACCCAGAATTTACTTGGGACTGGTCATTACTGGGCTGGGCCACCCTGTGAAGGAAACTCATCTCAGCCACTTGTATCAGTGATCTCATTCTTCTGGATTCTCCTCAAACTCCATTACCACGTGCATCTTGGGAGCTTTGACTTCCTTTTTGGAGGTTGCCTGTCAAACTAATGTTCTTAGCCTCTATCATGAACAAGATACTCAAGATACTTGAACATTTTCAGTTGGAGCAGTGACTCCCTTCCACAGTTTTCCAGCACAGACCCTTGGCCTCAGACTTAGAAGTGCTGACTCTGGGCTACTTACTGGTCTAGTGTGTGCTGGACCACATTGTCTACAAAAAGCAAAGATACAATCCTGAGTCAGTCATGCCAATACTCTCATTACCTCGGCTAAACATTGAGAATATGCTCATGAGAATCAAAAACAAAATTGTTGAAAGGCACAACCGTGGCAGAACCCAGTGCCCAACTGTTGCACTGGTTTTTCAAGGACCAGAGGAGTGGTAGCAGTGGTCCCAGCACACCATATTCCTGTCACGGATCATAATGGTCATGTAGACTGCATGGGCAAACTCTTTTAACAAAGACTGTAGGTCTTGCTGGATGTTCTGTTTAGCAAAGGTACAGTGTTTAGGGCTGAATGGAACCCAATGGATACAAAGAGTAACAGAGCCACAAACCAAACATATACTTAAGAGGTTTTCCTCTACCCAAGGAGATATTTTGGTTTGCAAGGCTTCTGGTAGCGTTTTACTGCTGTACCTGTTTTCAGTTGATCTCCAAATCTCCATGATTGTAGCAGGAGTTCAGAGAGAGAGAGAGAGAGAGAGAGAGAGAGAGAGAGCATCCTGTAACTGGAGAATCAAATGTTGGTCCAATGCTCCCAACCATCCATCAGAAGACTTGTTCATGATTCAGTTGGTGTCACCAAAAAAGATGAAAATGGCTTTTTATATCAATCAATGATGAGCATTCCAGCAACTTAAGCGCAGAGAAACAGCGAGTGACATGCGAGTGTGGTATCCATGCTACCAACAAGAACGTCCATCCTCTCAGTCTTGGATTTGCAGTTTGTTAAACCTTCCCTTGCAAGTTTTACCTCTCCCAACACATTAAGTAAGATGTCTGAATTTATCAAACATATCTTGATAAATCTGTTTGAGGAATCTGTAGAAGAGTGAAGCATTTTTTCAGTTTGATAGGATTTTTGCTTCCCTTTGATTTCTGACCTTGTATTTCCGAGAGGCACTTTTTGTTTGGTTGCCAAGTTGAGGGTGGAGATGATGAAGCAACTGGTACAATCATCCACTTGGTACAAGGCCTGTAGAGTTTCCTCTACCTGTCCACACAGACTACTTTGCACTGAAGTACCTCTCCTGGTCTTGCAGCTGCAGGAGTCCAAGTTCACAGACGTCCTGAGATGAGGTGAAGCTGTAAGTCCTTGACTCCGAGCCTCCCGCTTCACAGAGCCACCTCTTGTCTGTTGGAGCTACCATTGGCTGCTGGAGCAATGATGGCTGCGGTGGGCGTGGTCTTCTTGATGGAGGTGAGACGTATGTGGGAGGTGCTATGCAGGTAGCTGGCCTGGCGCTCAGGGCGGTGACCTCGACCACATCGCAGCTGACTGAGCAAGAAGAAGAAAGAGTAAAGTGAGACCATGAGACCTTGACAGAAAAACTAATGTTCTTCTCTAATTCCCAATAATTTTACTGAATCATGTTGTAATATTGTATCTATGTCGAGGTTCAAACAAAAGGGGGGAAAGAACATGATCTACTTCCATTTCTGTTTCCATTTTTTTATTCACTAATATTATTGGTTTCTATTTCCGTTACCTGACATTTTAGACTTTAACATTTCTGTATTCAATCACAGACGGGCTTTTTGTAACAACAATTTGGTTCCACAAATAATTGATATCTTGGAAAAATGACAAATGATACAGAATGAATTCAGATTGAACTGGACCAGAGTATTGGTCACGTTTCCTCTTTCCTTTGTTATAGGCTTCACTGTTCTTATCTATGTTTTAATACTGGCACAATAATTTAGAGCTACAAGCACCTGTGTTACATTGCCTATTCACTAAAGGTAAATGTAGACCTTCCAACCAATCAGAATCAAGACTTCTCAGGTGACATGGTGTAATGCAATATATTGCCAAACTGCAAGTGGCTAATTGAAAAAAACTGAAAAAAACACCAATGCTAACTCTAGGGTTATGTCCAAAGATGTAATCCTAAAAATCAGGGAAATAAAGAATGTTTTCTCCCTTGGTAGAAAAAGTCTAAAGATTTTTGTATTAAATGGAAATCCTCACACTTGGACCAATAACATAGTTCAATGAAACTTCCCTTCAAGTAAAAATAAACTAAATCTGACGACAGGTAAATTATCACGTTCTTCTGATGTCTCATTATAATTGCTTCCCTAAGGTGCATTTTATTTTTCTGACATATCCTCTGCTGCTTGTGCGGTGTCAGGATTTGCCTGCAAATCTGACCCAAATGAAAGCGCAAAGCCTCTCCCCAGGTTACTGTTTCTCACTCTGACAGTCACAGAGAGGATTGTGCCAGAGTCGGCATGAAGAGCTGAGGAGGGTTTCCACCCTGCCGGGGTAGAGTAATGAGAAGTTGCAGGATGTTTAGTGGGAAGTGGGAGCACTCAGACGGAGACGAGACCATGATTGCTATATTTTGTGGCGAGGTTACGAGTCCGTTCACAGTGAGAAATGAAGTGTTTGTCACCTGGTTGTTTCCTGAATCTGAGTGCTCGGTGTCGTACAAATGTTCAGACTTCGGGAAAGTTTTGATTGGTCTGTACAGAGAATAAAAAAACATCAGCAGCGCCGTGCCAACCCCTGAGCCAGCAGCCTGTCAGAGCAGAAGCCAAGTCTCATCCGTCTGCAGGCGTTTTGATTTGTATCCTCCCATCGTCTACGTCTTATTTATTTGCATTATATAAATCCAATCAATACAGACATAAAGAATTGTTCAAGCGTTCATCCTCTACGTGTTTTCCATCTTTTTTATGGTGCGGGCAGTTAATCCCAGCAAAAATACAATGTCCTTCTTTTCTGTCTCTCCTTCCTCTCTGTCAGACTGCATGCTGAAATGTGGAGGTGCAACATTTTGTTGCTCAGCAGATGTAAATATTTTAGGTATTAAAATCATCACGTTGAAAATGTGGGATTTTGTACAGATCTGAATATATGGTGAAATGCATAGGACCTCTGAATCTAACTTGGTAATCTCTTTTTTAAATGGGTGAAGTAATTTAAATATGTAATGATTAAGTCATTTTATGTTTTTTTGTGGGACATTTTAACATTGAAAAATGAAATGAACTTGTCAGGAGCCTATCCAGAAAGCAGAACTTTCAAAACTAACTGTATGATCATTTGCTGAACATGTGTATTAATCCACTGCAGTGCCCAGGTGCTTCAGTAAATCACTGTGGGAAAAAAAAAGAAGGATATTTGTGAGGATTTTGAAGGTTCACATCTTCAGAAGAATTCAGAGCCACAGACAGTCAGTGTCTGGGGAGGTCAGGAAGTGTTGAGACATTAGTGTCATTCTGGGGTTTTTTTAGATGATATGAAAAATACAGAATAAAGGTAAAGCCTCATCCTTTAAGAAATATTTGTATGCTAAGGTCAAACTGTTACATGGGCGGAACAGTCAGTGGAAATGCGCTGCTGATCTTTCCTATGTAATTTATTTCCACCTTGTACCTCACAGGGATATGGAACCATGGGTTATGTCTGAAAGCTGTCATTATCGATAACACGACCTCCCGACCTGTTGAAGTGCCTGCGGAAGCTCTCGCTGAGCAGGTAGAGGGCGAAGGGGTTGACGCAGGAGGAGGAGAAGCTGAGGACTCGGGCCAGCAGGGTGATGATGAGGTGGGCCAGCGACAGATCCATCTGGTGGTAGTGGAAGGAGCGGTACATGTAGAGCACGTGGTTGGGGAACCAGCACAGGGCGAACAGACCCACGAACACCAGCACGATTTTGGCCAGGCGCTTCCTCGTCTCCATCTGTAGGGGTGGAGGGAAAAAGGAACGATGACAGATCGTCAGATTTTTCTCCCCAGTTAGGCACAAAACTGAAAATGCTATGATACAAATGGTTTCAGATCAATTCACTGTATCTTAAAAATCCTAAAGTGTATCTTAAAAGGATACTTAAAAGCAAAATTGGTTTTAAAAAATAGAAGTAATTTTACACCCACGGTCTCTTATTTTGGAGGAAAAATGTAATCATGCTAGACAGGACTAAAGGTTTGACTCCCACTGGGACCTTCATGCTAAAAGCTTCTTCCAAACGTAGGACAGTATGATGAAATTAATGGAAAGAGGCGAAGAGCTGCACGGAGGGAGAAAATGGATTCGGAACCATGTTTAAACACCGAGTGCATTAAGTGAACAGTAACGTACGAGCAGTGTGACCTTGTTAGGCGGACGCTCGGAGATCGCCGGAGACACGAGGAAAAGGTCAGTTTAATCGGCCGCGTACATTCGGCTCAATACAAACACACATAAAAATGTCAACAGTGTTTTGCGAAGTGCCTCTCTTGTGTACCGCAGACATCAAACGCATCAGACGCTGTGACCTTTTGATGTACACACTCCTGGCGCTTTCAGAGCTCAAAGAAAAGAGCAGCAGACGGACGAGGTTCTTCTCTTCGCTCTTGCTTCGAAATCCATTATAGTTTATGTGCATAAATTAAACCCTGAGGAGCTCATTAGACCTTCTCACCCCGAACATAAAGAGAAATAGAAAATCAGCTCTGCAGCGCACACGTATACTGTTGACACATAAGGCCACATGGAGCGATTGGTGGAGGGTATTTATTTCCCTCTGGTGCTGGAGGGCTTTTTTTTCTCCTCCCCTCACCTACATCTGTTTGATATGTTGGTGAAGATCTGTGAACCAGACTGCTCTGCAGGAAACTGGAAGAGGTTTTCTTAAGGGCTCAAAGTTCTGCATAAAAAAGTATTTACAGTATAAAAATGATTGATTATTATTGTTGACGAAACACTAGTCAATCTCACAGGACCGTCATGTTGGTACGTCTGTATGTTGGCTGTTGTAGAGTTTGACCCTGGGACCTCCAGAGCTGCTCTGTTGAGGCTGTTCT
Organism: Seriola aureovittata; assembly: GCF_021018895.1. Taxonomy (NCBI): domain Eukaryota; kingdom Metazoa; phylum Chordata; class Actinopteri; order Carangiformes; family Carangidae; genus Seriola; species Seriola aureovittata. The sequence goes on from NC_079382.1 coordinate 1,793,514, forward strand.
GTTTTTATTTTGTTTTTTTGCTTTTCATGGCAGCAGCATGGCCGAAGAGGACAGGATGAGTTTTCCACTCTGTGGAGCAATAAAATTAATCTTGCATCTTGACCTGGTGCGACGTCATCAAGAAGTTAATTTGCACACAGACGGAGGATTATGAGATTTTGGTAGGAAATTGAATCGAGGGGGGATTACATTTGTAGAAGTTAATATTTCAATTCCAAGATTCCTTTAATTAATGAGATTCTGTTTAGCGAAGAACACACGTGGGCTCCAGCTGAACGTTGTTCGGTCCTGACGGCATTGTTTCACCTTGGCTGACTCGCCTCGTAAAGACGAAAAACAGAATGTTTAAAAAAAAAAGAAAAGAAAAGAAAAAGTTAACCAGCAGCAAACTGCTGATTACGGAGCAGGGATCATCTCTGCGCTTCCGGCTGGCTGCTGCTGATTTGTGTTTACTCTGATTTGCTGCCAGTGGTCGGGCAGAGTTTTGGCGTTTTTCCTAAGATCCTCTTAGGCACCTGCAGCTCCAGGCAACAACTCATCTGGAAGGGCGGATTATGTGAATGTGTGCATGCATTCGCTACCTACCTGCAGCTGCCTCCATAGCTGTGAATGTATTCAGATCTCTGTAATAGAGTTTCTCCTCAGCTCATTGTTGATAAATCCTCAGCGCTCCCCGGCAGCGCCGCTAACTGCTGCCTTTGTCACCGAGCAGCAAGCCTGCAAAGCCTCCTGGGAGCTCCCATTAGAGGCACGTGGGAGACAGATCGACACCTGAGGTGACGGCGGTGCAGCAAGACATCAAGTTGTCACATTTTTATTTTGCTCCAAATACTGAAAAATGCAGAAATCCGAGGCAAACAATTTATCATTTGTGCACTTGTTATCCTGTCAGGGTTGCAGATGAAACACATCCACTGTATATAGCAGATGAGGTCTCCCATCATGCACTAATGCAAAAGCTAACATTAATCATTATTCTGAGAATTTGGTGCAGTTACAAAGTGTAAACACCTCTGTCTCCTTTGATTATAGATCAGGTCTAGGTTCTATATTAATACTGTGAAAGTATCAAAGCCTCAGTCCACAGAGAAATGCACACAGCCTGTATTCAGAAACTGAGCCTTAAAACCAGCTGTCAGGACTTCTGGAACTTTGTGATGTCACAACAAAGCAGTCACTGCTCTCAGCCACACCCCAAGCCCCGCCCACCTGGACCCACCATCCTACCTTGCAGGTACAAGTATTTTTACCTGTAATCTGCTATATTTTTATTAGATCACTCAGAAAACAGTCAGCCAATCAGAAGAGAGGCTCAGAGCCTCCTCTCTTCTGATTGGCTCACAGACCTGTTTTTACTAGAGCTCCAGAGAGAAGCTTGAGCGTTTTTGGTTCATAAACCACAAATATATCTTCTTAAGGATCAACACTTCAAATAAAAGATAAAGTATGGGACCTATAAGAAGATCCATATAACAACACACAATTTATCATGTTAACGTAACAGTAAGATATGATATGTCGTAATAAGAAATGTTTCTTAAACAGAATAGTTAAATGTTATAATAAAATGAAAAATATCTTGTTAAAATATAAGAAACTGGATATTTTTTCCTGTTAATCAATTTTTCACTAGAAGCACGTCTGGCAATGAAATGACAAAATACTGAGATGGAGGTTTTTGATTTGATGCCAAGTAAAACATAACATCATTTTTCTTTTTGGCAAATTGCTGAACTGACACTGTTGTTTTTCTTGGGCGGACTCCAAGACACCATGTTCATTTAAAGAAGCTGTTACTGTCACCTCACACCTGCCACTCCTTCATTAAGAGTTTAGAGTTTAGAAGCCATTTTGAACTGTTGATCAGAGATCACACACAGACCGTTCACTGGACACCGAAGAGCCGCAGCTCCATCCCGTTCAGTGTTCAACGCTTTCAAAGTCTCAGCATATAGACACATCCGCTCATCTTCATCCGTCCCAGCTTATACATCATCCACCTCTATGCTGCAGTCATGTGACAGGGTGACACCCAGACCTGAGGGTGCAAAGCAGCTACACGACTGAAGACCGAAGCTTTCTCCAAACATCTTCAGCTGTGGGAAAGACCAAGCTCACTCTGGTTTCTCCAGATCAGCTCCCCTTCACACTGATGCAGGTGAGTGGAGGTTATTTAGCAAACTGATCGCTGCAACGACAAAGCAATTTATTTTTTGTCGGTAGTGTGATTTCTACCGACAAAATGAATTATGTAAAGTCTTCTTCTCCTCTAAATCAATTCAATTTATTATTCTCTGCATGATAACACGTTTATTTTATTGTTGGAGAAAGTCGCAAGTTTAAAGTGTTTAAAAACTGAAAGGCTTGAACAGGATGAACTCCTTACACCATCTAATCAATTCAAGAGCGCCATAACATGTCATTTGAGCCGCGCTGTTACCCACCAACCCCGGAGGGAAATGTCTGCCACTTTCTTCACCAGATGCTCTCTAACTGTGTCTGGCTGCTGTCTGGCTGCCGAGCGGGTCGCGACGGCGGCTTTATGGGGGAGATGATGAAGATGAAACATCTGCCTGCAGCTGGAAACACTGAGACTGAACCAGACTGAAAACATGTTGAAAGTCGCTCTGTAGAGCTCATCTCACGTGACACACGGATCCACTGTTAAGCAAGTGTGTTCAGCAGGATTGGTTTTCGATATTCAAGGTTACCAAAAAAAAGCGGCAGGATCTGATCAAGATAAGAACTGCCGGTCAGATTAGATGAGGGAGGCAGAGGACTGTTTGGTCTCTGTTCCAGTATCTCAGTGAGTAAGAGGACTAGCGCTGGAATTTCAAGTCTTGGGTTTGATCCTCAGGATTCTGGAGTGACTTTTGAAATCCAGGACCCAAAAGTAAAACATTCAAGTGCTCCAGGAAATAAGTGCCAGTTGTCTGACCAAATAGCTCATGGTGTTTGAGGTGTACTTGGAAAGTTTGAGGTTGGGAATTTGATCCTTGGGTGTCAGTGAATTTTGAAGAACCAAAGAGAAGACTGAAAAGTTCTCAGTGGGAACGGGACCTGGTGCAGTTTCTGGTGTCAATCAGACTTGGACAGGACCGGCAGCAGGACCTCCCTGTTGGATCACCAGTCCACTGTTGGATAGGCACACAAACACACACACACACACACACACACACACACACACACACACACACACAGTCAGTCTCCTGCAGTTTATTTCTGTAAACTGTGTGCGTTGCTTGAGGGTTTGTCTTGTTTTTCAGTTTGTCAGGGATCATGAATAAACATGAACTCCTGTCATTGTTTTTTATATCCGAGCGGGAAAACAGAAGTCTGAGTGTGTGTGTGTATGTGTGTGTGCCCTGTGTTCCTGTGTTTTCTTATTGTATGCAAATAGGTGTGTGCCGCAGCCGCGCCGTCATTGGTGGAAAGGCTGTGCACCCTGGTCGGTGATTGGCTGCAGCCCCTGGTCACCTGATATATAAGGAGCCAAGATGGCCGCCGGCTCGTCGCTCTCATTCTCTTCTTCTCCCAACCGGCCACACTGACTCAGCTTTGTGTAGTTCTTGGATTCGTTTGAGTGAGTAAGGGTGGGCTGCCAGTTTTGTTTCTCTGGTTTTCTCCTGTTTATCTAGTTAGGCAGGTGAGTTTGTTGTCATTTGTTTTCCTTTGGTTAGATTAGTTATTTATTTTCCAAACAGGGTTATTATGTTTATTATGTTGGCCTTAGTCCACCCTGAAGCCTAAAGTATTTATTTTCTATATGTTCACTTAAAACCTTTATGTAAATAAATCACTTTCTTTACATTTAAACCAATCATTGTTGTGGCTACTTGGGACTTGGGGAAGATGGGGCCAGTTTATGTTGTGTCCCAGCCCCCCCCCCCAGACTGGGGCATAACACCTAGTTAGAAATTCAGATTCAACATCCGGGATACCAAGGATAAGCAATCCACCAGCGTCCAGCCAATCAAGTTACACTCCAGTGGTCATGTGACAGATGCTGAATTGATGTTGAATTTTTCATTCTGAATTTGTGAACATTGAAAATAAACAGTGTAAGGAGTTATTGAGAATTCAGGTGAATTCAGAGATTTCAATGCAAAAAAAAAAAAAAATTTCAAAGGCTTTTAAATTTCAAAATCTGGTGACATATTTGCTCCCGTAAATAAACGTCTGCAGGAAATAGTTATTAGTGATAAACTGGATGAAGCTGCTTTTCGCACCTGCACTTTTTTCCCTCTTTGCCTCCTCACCTCCCTCTGAGTGCATCACCTCTCTCCACCTCTGCTGCTGCTCTTTTCCTCCGCAGACCTCCCTGCCTCTCCTCTTCTCTCTCTGGCTCGCCGTCGGTCTGAGCAGCGTCGAAGTTCGGAAGCAAACTTTGTGATTATTCAGCGTCAGGCTCTCGTACGGCTGCTCCGCTCACTCATTAACATTTATATTAAACAGAGTCGGTAACAAGCTGTTTTCTCTCGTTTCCTTTTGCTACAGAGATCTGCATTTAAACATGCCGCTTTTCATTCTACGCTCATTACTGGTAGATTTTCTCATCTATTTTCACCAAATAGGATCAGAATATTTCCCATAAAATCAATAACACGTGATTAATTCTGTTGTTTATGTTGTGTTTTGGTAAAAAAAAAAAATCTGCTCTCTATTGAAAAGTTCTTGTAGGTCTGGGAACATTTGGCTCCAGTGATTCTGCAGAAAAACCTTCTGAAACTGCAGCAAAAATTTGATTAAACAAAAGAATATGAAGAACTTGTCACCTTGCGTTTAACCACACTCACTCTGTAAATGCTGCGTCACACGTTTTCTCTGGAAAAGTTTGGGATCGCTTGTTTTATCCTTTGCTGGGTCACAGAGCAGATATTCACTCAGCACCCACCTGGACTGGCTGGAGGTGGGTGGGTTCATTTGCATTGTATTTCTCATTCTTTGGGCCACATGCTTGTGTTCCTCCTGGTCCGATATACACAACACGGTTCCACAGTTTATTCTTGAATCCAGGTGGACGTTTGTAGCATATTTGAATAAACCCCCTCAAGGTTTTACTGAGATATCACGTCATAGTGTCCCACAATGCTTTGTGGTGAAACAGTTCCAGAAACTGCTCAGAAAATGGAAAAAAAAAAAAACAATCTTTGGGCAAAACATGATGCTGAAGCTGAAGTGACATTCTGCATCGAGTGCTGCATAATGTCCTGTTATATAAGACGGTAAAGTCTCATAGAGCAACTGCAAAAGTATACAGGAAGGATTAGTGTGTAGTACTGAGAAAACACAGGGACAAAATGAAGATCAGACGCCGCGCTGCGTAAAGAGTCACAAACCGACTCATAAATGAGCTGAGAATGTATTTTCATCCTGCTGTCAAACACTCATGTAAAAAAAAAAGTCAGCCAAGCAACTCCAAACATAATTGGGAACGTGGCTGTTGTAAGTTACAGGGCGACTCTGCGTCACAAGCCGAACAATAATCCTGGAGCACGCCAGAGAGAAGACGGCAGCTCTGCCTCCAGCGTCGCTGCCGCTTCTCCACATGATTTACGCCGAAGCGTTAAAGTGGAGGCGGCACATGAAAACTGCTCCGGGTGCAGCTTTAAGGAAAAGAAGAAAGTATAAGTCGTTAATTTTACTGCTTGTTAACGTCACCGCCTACAGCGGGGGTGACGATGATAAATCCGCTAGAGGACGGACGGCGAGGGATGTTTTTCCAGGAGGAGCAGTCAGTTGATGGATTCACCTGCAGGAACATTCAGACAGGACACATCAGCTGATGTCAGGAAACTGTCAGTGTTGATGGTTTTTTTTTTTTGTATTAATGGACTCCAGAGAGACAGGATGTAATATCAGACTCCGGCTTCTCTGAGGACACAAATTCAATCTCTCGCTGTTTGTTTTTGCTTTTTTTTTTTCACTTTAATTTGAACAAATAAGTAAAGAGTGGCTGCGGCAGTTTTCTCTGTTCCAGCCCCGGGTCACAGCTTTACCTCATAACTCTGCTTTATTCTCATTTGTCAATGAAAAATGAAAATCAGCAACCCTGGAAATGCAGGTTGATGTGTCTGCTGCTGGTGTTTCTGTCTGCGTCTCGGGTCGATCATGTATCTCGATCTGCTCTGCTTTGTCTTTGCACATTACAGTATATTTCTGTCTATTTCACCGTCTTTGTTTTTCAGTTAAACCTACAACAGAGAAACATATTATCATATCCTGTTTGATCATCTTTTTATTATTTTATTTATTTACAGCAGCAGCCTGTATAATATCTATAATATACAGCTTTTCTGCATTTATAATACAGCATCACATATAGGCCTTTAAGATTTTGTTGTGTTGAATTTACATTTCAAACGAGATTCCCTCTGTGTCTCAGTGTTTACACAATGTGCACAGTGATTTGTTCATTTAAGGCCACATCTAAACATGTGTTTCCTTTATTACTGTCTGTTAATGACGTATTTATCTTTATTCATATAATTCGGTGTCCTTGAGTGCCAAGAAAGGCGCTTTTAAATAAAATGTATTATTACTATTATTATATTTGAATGAGTTTATTACAAAGGCTGTGTTAGCGATAACATGCTTCACTGAGAAACCAGGCAGCCAGCCACCAACATAAACCTCCTCCATGGGCTTCTTTAACCCCCGGGTTCCTCAGAGTGTAGGATCGCCACTGCTCACATGTAGGGTGTGTTCGGCTCTACATTTTGCATGTATTATTTAATTTAAAAAAAAAAAAAAGGTGAAATTATCTGGTATTATTTTATGTGTGTTAACTGACAGTTGATGATTTCTCTTTTTAAGCATTAAAATAATTTGTGTGGACCATTTCAACCCTCAAAATGTCCATTAGCTTTAAAATGTTTCATATCATGCTCTGTTATGTTCTGCATCACCTCAAGTGTGCTAACTGACAACTGATGACTCCTCCTCTCATCTCTCCCACTGCTCACACAAGGAACTCAGTGTTTAGATTTCTTTTCATTTGCATCATTTTTTGCATCCAGCACCTTTTTCTTGTCGGGTGGTAATGCTCTGGAGCTCTTATGCTCAGCATCGACCGGATCAATCAGATATTAAACTGTGAATCGGCTCAATTTAAGCTACAATCCACAGAGGGAACAGAAAAAGTTAGCTTCTGCTGCTGTAACCCAAAACAAACATGGGTGCTGTTGCAGTGTGTGTGTGTGCGTGTGTGTGTGTGTGTGTGTGTGTGTGTGTGTGTGTGTGTGTGTGTGTATGCAGGTAGTGGAGGTCACGGTCAACTTGTCTTTTTCTCAGCAGACAGAGCGTGTGCTAAAACAGCCTCCATCAGCAGAGGGTCTGGGCGATGGTGGTGAGGATGAGGATGAGGATGGTGATAGTGATGTAAGCTGTCAGCTGAAGCAGGGAAGTGACGCGGCCTGTTGAGATCGCGTGTTACATCCCGGAGGAGAGAGACCGTCTGTGTCGGTGAAGACTCAACATTGATTTTCAGAGTCATGAGTCAGTGAGCGACACTCTGCAGTTTGAAGAGACTTGAATTCTCTGAAGCGGAAGTTTGCTCCAGAGAAGCGTTTCATAAAAAAAACTTTTACTTTCCTAAACCGTCCCACTACAAAAACTTTCATCACTTGCAATCTGAATAATATTGAGTTTGGTTCTTTACCCTGAATTAAATCTTATTCTACTTAAATTCCTGTTTTGCCAAACAAAGCTGGAACTCATGATCCCTGAAGAGGATTTTTTTATTAAATCGTGCACATTTTAACTCACACTAAACATTATAATCTGCCAGAAGCTGTGGCTTTTATGCTCACACACTGTACGGACCGACTGACGCTGAACATGGACACATATTGTAAAGAATTCCAAAATTATAGCCACTGGATGTATATTTGCAGAATCAATCCAACGCAGACGTTATTGATACGTCCTGGATCACTATCGTCAAAATGTCTTAATTTGACCAAATTCATAATGTTGCGCATCTTAAAAGTTTATTGAACCTCTTTAGTTTAGTGTTGCGTGTTATAAAAACCAGCGTTGTTGCAACATGTTCTATAACTCCTGAATTCCCTCTCCCAGCTGTTGTTGAGTGATTGAGGAGTGCTGGAGAGGTCTGGAGTGCTTGTTGCTGTTTTAATGCTGTAAGTGTGTGTGTGTCATGCTGGCCACACAGACACCAACAGAAGGTCTGAGGCGGTTTCTTGTCACACATCCGTTCGTACAGCGTTTGCTTGGTTTGGTCGTGTCCCGCTGCTGTCGATCAGCCGTCACTTGAGATGAATCAAGACACCGCCGCCACTGTGCCAGTCCAGACTGGGACTGAGCTGAACTCTCAGTAGCTTAAAGCAAATCTAACTCTGGTCATAACTTTTTAAACATCTTAAATGAAGGGATGTGCAGTGACAAACCTCAGGAGAAATCTAATTATTTCAGGTAAATGAAAGCTGAACTCTGGCGGCAGGAGCTGAAGTTAAAGGGATTCAGCAGCAATTATTTGGATTATTCAAGTGTTGAAAAGTGGCGCGCACAAAAACCTGACTCGTATACAAAATCAATTGCTCTTCTTGCCTTCCGTCTTCCACTTTTCCAGTAATTTATTGTCTGACCAGGTTTCTTCCTGTGTTTTAGATGTCATGGGCCTGAAAGTTGAGTCTGCTGCACCTGCCACATCCATGCACATAATGCGCTCAGGTCTGATCGATCCAGCAGCCAAATGATGATAGTTTTTTTTATGTAATTTCTGTCAAATGCCTGAGCTTGAAATGATTTTGTTGTTCTGGAGCTGTCAGTCAGCTGTCGCCTCGAATAAAGACTCAAGCCTGCTGCTGAAGTGGCAAGTCAATAAATACAAGTCAATAATGACAAATTGACAAAAATGTGTTTGTGCTTTCATTTCTCTGAAACGAGGCAGCGTTTGTCTTGAGTTAAAAGCTTTTATCCAAAAGTAAAAAAAAAAGATCAGGTCAAACTGTTTCCAATATAAGTTATTAATAACTTGTTGCAAGAACTTTCTACAAGCGAGTAGCATTTTTCAGGTGCAACAGTAGATTTAATTTCTCTTGTTTCAAGAAATGTAGAGATAAAAATGACTTGAAAACAGGACTGTGCGACTCGTGAGTCCTAATTCTCCTGATGTAACCAAAATCTATTGGAAAAATGTTTGAATAGCCACCAAAGAGGAAGACGTTCATTCACTTTTTCAAACCTATGTTGTGTAAAATGCTGTATCCAACAATGAGAATCTCTTTGTGCTGCTGCAACCAATGATCAACTACACAAATTGTTTTCTTAATTAACGAATTCATTGTTTCGTCCATGAAATGTCAGAGAATTGACAAAGATCCATCTCAATTGAGTCGAGGGTGACAGCTTCAAATGTTTTTTCGACAGTCAACAACCCGAATATATTCAGTTCACAAAAACATATAAAACTATTTAAATAATTTTTTAAAACGACTTAAAGGGGCTATATGTTTTCTCCGCCACTGAACTTGGTTTCTTGCCGGGAGCAGCTGGTGGTGATCGTCGCTTGACAAGATGTTCAGTCATCGTTGCGTTTTAAAAGTCACAAAGTTATAATACGACCTCTGAGCAGCGCTATGTTTTCGGGGCAGATGGAGGTTGCAGTGAGTCTCTAGACGGGCTGAGGCTAGCTGGTTAGCGTGCTAACTTCGGTAGGGGAAAAGACATGATAGAGACAACAGCTAACGTCGGTGTTTCTTTTGAGACAGCTCTTGGTGAGTAAAGGAATGAAGTTTCATGCTGAACTCACAACGTTTCTTCTAGACTGGTAAGTAAACACCTGCTAATGCTAACGTTAGCTTTATAGCAATAGCAAAACTTACAAATAGCAGTTTTAATGCTATGTAGCGAAAACCTTTATTAAACAAAATGTATTAACACAAGAGGATAAAAATAATGTTAAATTACAGCAGCAGGGGGATGAATAAAGAGATCTGTCAACTGCCGACGTCGTTTGCCAACCGATAACCAGATGTTTAGATGGAGTTATTTTTGGATTGACTTACTTATACGTGAAACCATGGATTAAACTTTAAAACTGAAATAAAACTTGTTTCATTGCTTTACAACTGCTATAACAGATTATTAGCCTATTAAACCGACATGACTGTACTGGGATGATCAGATGTTGTTAATAGATTAACAAAAAAACAGCGGCAAAAAGGGGCACGCCAAGGACTTTGGGCCCCATGAAAAAATATCACATTGGGCCCCCTCACCAAAGGCCACAAGAACCCTGTGCAACTGCTGTAAGCACATCTCCAGGATCCAATCGACCCACTCAAAAGCTTTACATAACTCTACCTTTTCAGCTGTCTTGCCTCTTGTAATCAAATATTTACTGTATGACTGACAAAAATGGATGATTCACTGCGCACAAGGTGACTGATTTGCCTCTTCCTTTATTAAGTCTTCATGGCTTCATCATGAACAAGCACAAAATAAAAACAGGAATCAGCTACATAAAATGAAAAGGTAGCGCAACTTAGCATGAATAGGAACATAAGACTCAAGAAACCCATTTTTCTCAACAAAAAAAAACAGCTCAACAAAATATTCAGTCTTGATTGTACACAACAAGGTTTATGGCGCACAATGACATAATCTAGCCATTCCTGTGAGACATATCTTGATCTCAATTTGTTCAAAGCCTTTGGGCATTATGTCTGTAGTAGTATAAATAGCCATGCCATTTTACAGTTACTACTGGCCCTTGCTTAGCCTGATTCACCAAGAGCCCAGCGCCGAGCCTTCCTGTTAGCAAAGTCATCTATCAAGTCTTTGAAATCCAGCTTTCTAGCCAACTGACTTTCAATGGACAACATGGCAAGACTACAAAGTCTGTCCTGGGACATAGTGGACCTCAAATAGTTTTTTTTTTACCAGTTTTAACTTACTGAAAGCTCTCTCGGCTCCAGAAACGGTAACAGGCAATGTGCAGAACATACGCGACACAATGCACACCTCTCCAAATATGCTCTGCAGTTGCATCCCGTGAATTGCATTCAGGAGACCAAGAGGGGGACATGTTAGGGGGGGAAGTGGCAGCATACACTGTGTTCAGGTGTCTAACTTCATTTTCAAACTCAGATGTGAGATCTCTGGAATACTTCTTGATAAGTTCACTAATCTGCCCAACTTTCAAAACAGCATAGAATTCTTCAGCTATTTCTGCAGTGGAGTGGAACCTAGTGTCCAGGTCACTTATGATATTGTCCATAGCAGTAAAAACTACTCTGTTCCGAAACACTGTTGCTGCATTGTCCTGAGCTGTCTTTTCTTGAGAGGTCTCATCATGGAATCTCTTCCTTTTCCTCTGGCGGCTGTGTTCCTTGTTAAACTGAGGTGGAACATCCATTTGTGTAGCAAGCAGTGTTGCCTCAGGCAGGAGTGAGTCCCATCCATCTCTAAGAGCCTGCATCTCTTGTTTTAAGGCTGAGATATTGGCTACTTCTGTTTCAAGTGAGATTTTTTCCTGACTGGAGAATCACATTTCTGTCATCAATGCATTGCAGAACTTTAAGCCAGACAGTGAGGAGGACAATAACATTGAATGACATAAAGTAGTTTTTTAGACCACTGGCTTCTGATCTGGCCTCACTGGTGAGACTGCATGTCATGAGAATGCTGTCAAGGGCCTCAATGACCGAGGGTAGGTGTTGCGCTACAGGTTTAACAGCATCTATCCTTGCACTCCAGCGGGTATCAGAAAGACGATGCAAAGAGGAGCCTGTTTTCTCTTTGTAGATGGCCCATCGCTCTGGGCTGGCACTAACAAGTGCGTAAAGGCGATTGATGCAGCCAAAAAATGTTGCTACTTCTGGGCTTGACTCTGCAGCATGCACACCTACAAGGTTTAGGGTGTGGGTGGCACAAGGTGAAAATGTAGCCAGATTATTTTTCTTTAGTATTTGGGCTTGGACCCCCTTAACTTTTCCTGACATGTTCACCCCATTGTGATATCCCTGCCCTCTGCAGTCCCCAATGTCAATCCGTTTGTCATGAAGCACATTTTCAATCATTTCTGCTATCTCACTTCCTGTCTTTTTGCGAAAGTCCTTGAATTCAAGGAACCATTCGTTAATTTCCCAGTCATCTGTTTCTTTGTCGTAATTCACATATCTTATGAGTACAACATTTTGTTCAGTATGGGAAATGTCTGATGTGGCATCACAGATGACTGAAAAATAAATAGAATTCTCTCTTTCCTTCAGAATTGTTTTCAAAACTCTTCTACCACACAAATCAATGAACTCATTTTGACTGTCAGAGCTCAGGTAGTGTGTCAGCCTGGTTCCTTGTTTTTTGTCCCTGACTTTTTGCAAGTGCTCATTAAGCAGTGGGTCATAATGAGACAAAAGCTCTAGTGTGCCTAGAAAATTACCATTATGGATGTCATCTATGTCTTTGGTTTTACCCCTGAAAGTTAAATTTCTTGATGCCAAGTGCAGCGTTACATCCAGGATTCTCTGCAACAGTGCTCTATTTTTTTCAATTTCTGTTTATATCTGCTTCTGCAACTTAGCAGTCTCTGTGTGCTTTGTTCTTTTCATGGTCTGGGAATTTATCATACATTCGACGCCACTTCACATCAGACATTTTATATCCATCTTGACTATTCAGTGCACTAAGGGATGGTCTCTTCTGCTCTTTGGAGAAAAGGACACATGGGATGGAATACAGTGCATCAGTGCTTTTGCTGTATGTCACCCAGTCTCTCTTCACCTTTTCTCTCCCATTGGCTGCCTTTGTATACTTGAGGTACTCAGGGAACGGCTTTGCCTCTGAATCATTTGGCATGTCCTGATCTTCATCTCTGTTGGCCATTTTTCTTACAATACTCTCCCTTTCTGTATCCTGTAAATTTGCTGGCCACAAACCTGGGTCATTGGACTCTAACACTGCTTTAGTGGAATCCCTATCACATGAATCATCAGGTTGACTTTTAAGTTTTCCTCCATCACTTCAGGTCTCTCCATCATCTGAGCTGTCCCTCTCTCTCCCTTCTTCCTTTACTTCCACACTTTGTCCTGACATACAGTTAGGCCCAGAAATATTTGGACAGTGACACAAGTTTTGTTATTTTAGCTGTTTACCAAAACATATTCAGGATACAATTATATAATCAATATGGGCTTAAAGTGCAGACTGTCAGCTGTAATTTGAGAGTATTCGCATCCAAATTGGAGCAAGGGTTTAGGAATTACAGCTCTTTAATACGTAACCACCTCTTTTTCAAGGGACCAAAAGTAATTGGACAATTGACTCAGAAGGCTGCAAAAAAAAAAAACAAGGCTGCATGGGCTCTTCCCTCGTTAACCTGTCATCAATTAAGCAGTTAAAAGGTGTGGAGTTGATTCCAGGTGTGGCGTTTGCATTTGGAAGCTGTTGCTGTGAACACACAACATGCGGTCAAAGGAGCTCTCAATGGAGGTGAAACAGTTCATCCTGAGGCTGAAAAAAAGAAGAAATCCATCAGAGAGATAGCTGATAGATGTTAGGAGTGGCCAAATCAACAGTTTGGTACATTCTGAGAAAAAAAGAGTGCACTGGTGAGCTTGAGAACTCAAAAAGGCCTGGACGTCCAAGGAAGACAACAGTGGTGGATGATCGCAGAATCCTTTCCATGGTGAAGAAAAACCCCTTCACAACATCCACTCAAGTGAAGAACACTCTCCAGGAAGTAGGTGTATCACTATCTAAGTCTACCATACAGAGAAGACTTCATGAGAGTAAATACAAAGGATTCACCACAAGGTGCAAACCATTAATCAGCCTCAAAAATAGAAAGGCCAGAATTGACTTTGCCAAAAAACACCTGGAGAAGCCAGCCCAGTTCTGGAACTGCATTCTTTGGACAGATGAGACTAAGATCAACCTGTACCAGAATGATGGGAAGAAGAAAGTTTGGAGAAGAATTGGGGCAGTGTGATGGCATAGGCATGCATGCCTTCCAATGGCACTGGGTCACTTGTGTTTATTGATGATGTGACAAAAGACAGAAGCAGCCGGATGAATTCTGAAGTGTATAGGGATTTACTTTCTGCTCAGATTCAGCCAAATGCAGCAAAGTTGATTGGACGGCGCTTCACAGTACAGATGGACAATGATCCAAAACATACTGCAAAAGCAACCCAGGAGTTTTTTAAAGCAAAGAAGTGTAATATTCTGCAATGGCTGAGTCAATCACCAGATCTCAACCCAAATGAGCATGTATTTCACTCTCAAGACAAAACTTAAGGCAGAAAGACCCACAAACAAGCAACAACTGAAGACAGCTGCAGTAAAGGCCTGGCAAAGCATCACAAAGGAGGAAACCCAGCGTTTGGTGATGTCCATGGGTTCCAGACTTCAGGCATTCATTGCCTGCAAAGGATTCTCAACAAAATATTGAAAAGTAACATTTCACTTAGGGTTATGTTAATTTGTCCAATTACTTTTGAGCCCCTGAAATGAGGAGTTTGTATAAAAATAGCTACAGTTCCTACATGTTTAATCATATATTTTTGTTCAACCCATTGAATTAAATGAAATGAAGTAGAGACCTTTGATATACATTTTATGAAGACAAAGGGACCGTTTGTTTCATTACTTTATTTTGAATAAAGTATTAATTCTGATTTAAAAAGGAGGCCCCCTGTCAGTCATGGGCCCTTAGAATCGTCCTAACTTTTCCCCCCCTTTACAGCGCCCCTGGCTACTGTCACATTTCATGCCAGTTGCCTTCGCTTGAGGGAGGAGTTGAGGGACAACACCCACTTAGGAGACCGGAGCTGTGTCCCATTTCATATCGTTGGCGCTGCCTGTAATGCGGCATCTTCTGTATAGAGGATCTTTGTAGAAACAACAAATGGATAAACACTGAATTTGTCATGTATCTGCAGTTAGAGATGCTAACGCTGCTGATGATTCATATTACATACAGTGTGACTTGTGTGTTTGCAGCAGTCAACAGAATAATGAGTGGAAGGTGACTGTTGCTACACATTTAAATGAGTTCATTGTTTCTGTTTGTCCTCCAAAGTTAACAACTAAGTACATTGTTTATCAATGTCAAAAACAACTTAAATTAGTGTTTTTTGATCGATGGTGTGGTCTGAAGTACGGCTTTCCAGCCCTGGTGTGTGCATGCGTGTGTGTGTGGGGATGCGCCTGCTGTGTGTGCGCCCTCTAATGTATTTCTTATCTCCGGGAACATAATGAATTAGCTCTGCCCTCAGATAAGACACAAGGCTTGTTTGGTATTGATGTGGGCGTCTGCAGTTAATGTAGCAATTGGCTTCCAACCTCTAAAGATGTGAAGAAGATACGGGGGGTGACGTGTGAAGAGGCGTCTCCCGTTAAAGAAAGTTGGGGGGGGGGGGGCGTCTCTCCCCGAGGAGGCGGCGCAGACGGATTTAACTGTAATGAGATGAATTAGACGACACACATGATGCCGTGTGACAGACCGAGACGAAGAGGGAGGACGACGTGGAGAGAGGCCCAACAATTTACTTGCTTTCACCTCTTTGAAGGGTCTCTAATCAAAATCCTGCCAAACCACAGGTGATGTGCACTAAATGGCCAAACGTATGTGGACAGCACAACAAGCCTTTCAGAGGGATGCAGCACTCTTGGAATTGCTAAGCTATTGGGGCGTGATCACCGAACCATCAAACGTTTTGTTGCAAATAGTCAATCAGGTCGCAAGAAACGTGTTGAGAAAAAAAGATGCAAATTAACTGCTAAAGATTTGAGAAGAATCAAACGTGAAGCCGCCAGGAACCCATTATCTTCCAGTGCCGTCATATTCCAGAACTGCAACCTACCTGGAGTGTCCAGAATTACAAGGTGCTCAGAGACATGGCCGAGGTAAGGAAGGCTGAAATCCGACCACCATTAAACAAGACATAAGTTGAAAGGTCAAGACAAAGGTTTTATGGACTGATGAGATGAGAGTGGCTCTTCCCGTGGCTGGATCAGTAACGGGCACAGAGCTCCACTTCCAATCAGACGCCAGCGAGGTGGAGGTGGGGTACCGGTACGGGCCGGTATTATTAAGGATGAGCTAGTTGGACCTTTTCCGGGTTGAAGATGGACTTAAAATCAACTCCCAAACCTACTGCCATGTTTTAGAAGACACTTTCTTCAAGCAGTGGTACAGGAAAAAGTCTGCATCTTTCAAGGCGGCCATGATTTTTATGCAGGACAATGCTCCATCGCATGCATCCAAATACTCCACTGCGTGGCCACAACCGGCAAAGGCCTTAAAGATGGAAGAATAATGACATGGCCCCCTCCTCCCCTATAAACCCTATTGAGAACTTGTGGGCTCTTCTTAAACGGGAGATTTACAGTGAGGGAAGACGATGCACCTCTCTGAACAGCATCTGAGAGGCTGTGGTTGCTGCTGCACAAAAAAATTGTTCAACAGATCAAGAAGCTTATGACTGCTACTGAAAAGAAAGGTGGCTATATTGGTCACTGTATTCTTTTTTGGAAATGTCAGAATTGTTTATTTGTAAATTTGGAGTTGTTTGTTTGTTATTCTCACTTTAACAGATGAAAATAAACAAGTGAGATGGGAAAATTTTCGTTTTTCATTTAGTTGCATAATAATTCTGCACACTAATTGCTGCCCAATAATTCTGCACAAATGCATATTCTCCTAAGAAAGCCAAAAACTCACTTTAACTGTCTTATATATTCAGATTCTAGGTTTATTAACATTTTGGATTGACTGAGAGCACTGTATTTGTTCAACAATAAAATGAATCCTCAAAAATACAACATGCCTAATAATTGTACACACAGTGTAGATGGTTTTCTTATTCATTTTAAACATTCCCATTCTAGGACAGTGGTCTCAGACTTTAGGACCCTGCTGTTTATAATATCAACAGGCTTTGGGATGGATATATATTTATGTAACATATGTCTACAATATAAGAATACATACATAAACATGTATTTGTAAAGGGTTGACATGTCAATGTATGACATTTTTACATGTTTTCTTCTATATATTCCATATATGGAAATTCAGTATATTTACATATATTACATTTGAGTATGAGCAGCAGACCTGCTGTGCCCCAACTGTGTTAAACTAGCTTATTAGTTAGTAGTTAATTGCACATGTACCAGTTGAACACGCTTGTCAAATTTAGCTATAATTAGTGCCAAATCAAATGGTGCTTTCTGGGAAGTTATTTGGAATTTCATGACCCGTAAAATAAGGCACTACCAAAAGCATTTCTTTTACAGAGCTGGCCTTGTGCACAGGGGCAGAGTCATATTAAAAACTAAACTCAAACTAAATTGGAAGAACACTGTAGTCTAAAATATCCCAGCATGTTGCAGCATTACGATTTCCCTTCATTGGAACTAAAAGATCTATAGACCAACTAGGAAAAAAGACTCTCATTAAAACGAGAATTTCTCCATGGCATCTGATCTCTATAGTCAACTGCTTGTACAGTCATTACTTAGGGAGCAGATACATATGAAGGTGTTATCTGTAGCTACAGTATAATACAAACAAAGCTGTACTTCACCACCGCCTGACCCTTATAGCCTGTTCACATCTCAGTGGCTGTCTCCTGATCCTCCTCCTCTCTCAGCTCTTTGTGTCAGGAGTTGATTCACTGTTTGTTAGTCAGCGACTCTCCATTAACCCTGAGTTTGTCGAGGTCAACGTCCCTGCAGTGTGTCCTGTTCAGACCTGCAGAGCCACACCAGGCAGCAGCGGGGCTCTGCTTTTTATGTCGCCGAAATGACTTCCCCCCCTCAGTATTTATGTGTTTTCATGTTGGCAACTTCGGTTAATGAGCTCCGTGAAATGAAAAAGGAAAGCAAGAACCACAACAATACCAGAGCTGGTTGTCTTATAAGTCTTAAATCTCTGGTCTGTTGAAAAGAAAAACTGAAAGAAAATTGAAAATGAAGCTGCAGCTCTTTCAAAGCTTGTGAATTCGGTTTGAATGATTTCACGCCAAGTCCAGTTTTGGCCAGAGAAACTTCTACCACTGTTTTCACTGTTAGTTTTAATAGTTGTGATAACTCTAAGACGTCCACTACTACTGTTACTGATGTCAGTTAGTCAACACTTCCTGCACAGATGCATCAGAATAAAAGTCCAGCAGGTTGGGGCTTTTAAATCTAAATGAACAGGAAGTGTCACTTTTCACTGACGGTAGCTTCACTAATTAAAAGCTAATCGGAAACACCTGGAAACAATTAGTGACTAAAACCGCCGCTGTGTTAAAAGGAGAAGCTGAGAGCAGCAGTCTGGTGAGTGTGACATGACTCCTCTTGTACTGATGAACTTACTGCTGTAAAGAGGGACATTATACTGGATTTACCATCAGCACTGATTGTTATCACGATAATCCACTGAGGTATATTAGTAATTCTCAGCTGCGCTGCTCCATCATTGATCATGTACACTGGATCTGACCTGCCGCTGTTGGGTCTTTAATAATTCAGCTCCCCCCTCCCTGTGACCTCTCCTCCATCTGTGAAGATCAAGCTGGTGTAAAGTGATTACTCATTCCCAGCTGACACAGTCCTCCACTAAACCTCCCTCACGGCTGAAATATTTACCGAGGC
Organism: Seriola aureovittata; assembly: GCF_021018895.1. NCBI lineage: Eukaryota > Metazoa > Chordata > Actinopteri > Carangiformes > Carangidae > Seriola > Seriola aureovittata. The sequence goes on from NC_079382.1 coordinate 1,812,126, forward strand.
CTCTGAAGCCGCTGGAGTGGGAGGTGTGGGTGCAAAAAGCATCGCATCCAAGTCGATCTCCATTAAACTAAACTTCGGGCTGACTATCTTTTCCAAGAGTTGGAAATCACAGAGGACACTATTTTTTTTTTTTTGTTGTTGTTCTTGTTTCACTTTCCCCAACTATTTCATTCACTTGCACATTGACTTGTTAGGAGTGAAAAATCAAGTTTCAGAGAGACCAACAGCAGCAGCTTTCTCAGACAGCAACAGGTCAGGCTGACTGTGAAGTTTCCGCTCCCTGCTGGTGTGCAAGACAAACCAAATCAAACACTCCATCACACTTGTTGACTGAGAATTCAAAATTGTGATTTTTAAAATTTGAACAAATCATTAAAGATTTTATTTTTATTTTTATTTTTTCCCCAATGAAAATCAATTTTTCATGATTTTGAATTTAAAGTACAGAGTGCCAGCTTTATCATGCAGCCTACACATAGGCTGTGTCCCAATTCAGGGGCCACATCTTTCCGAGGACACGGTCTACGAAGGTGTGGCCCTTTGTAGCCGTCATAGACGACCAAGGCAGTCCGGTCTACAGAGAATTCCGCAAAGTGCGGCTCCTGTTGCCGAGAAACCTACACGACATGTAGCTGTTCTTTCACGAAAACCTGAGGTTTTAAGGCCCTTGGTTTTAACAGTTATACTGAAACCCAATACTTATCATTAAAAGTGTAATCTTGAGCTTTCTGTCGGTGTTGTCTGCTGCCATATTATTTTCATTACCGGCGCGCAATGAATCTTGGGATATGCCGGGCTACGAAGGACGGAGCTGTCGGAGCCTTTGTTTCCCAGGAAAAGGACGTATTCCTTGGAAATGAGACATCCCCTTTTGCTGCTGTGACACAAGCCTCCGAAGGACGGAGCTACACAGCTGTTGTCTCATCGTTGGACGGATTAAATTCTCATAATTTAAAAACCATTTTTATATCTTTTATGATCAGCGTTATTTCAGTAACTAAGTGACCTTTCTGTAGTTTCATGAATGAAACGATCAATGCTCTCGATCGTTTGGCTGCTGTGAAAACACAACATCTGATTGAAGGTGCTTTCCTCCTCTTAGCTTCCTGCTGAGGTTTCTTTCTCTTTTTTTTTGGAGGGTTAAAACTCTGTGATTTGGGGTCACATATAAAAAAAACTGTATTGATTCGACTTGACAAATACAACCAGAGACAGAGTAGCTGCTCAAGGCCAGTTTTCTGCCCCCAGTGATACATGTGTAATTTTCCAGCTGAACTCAGTGACCTGTAACTCCTCCGCTGTTGCCACCGGTAACCACATCACCAAAATCAATGGGGACTGAAATCAGAATGAAGATATAACTAAAAAACTGATTCAAATCAGACTGTGAAAATGCTACAGCAGCACAAATCAGCTGCTTTCTTTAATTTTTTTTTTACGACATGAAGCCGCAAAAAGACACCACCTATCATCAACAGTCATCTTGCATCAGGAAACAGCAACAGCTGTTTGCGTTGGAACATAAAACCTATAAGTGAAAATAAGTGTACACGTATCAAACCGCTCCTTTAGATAAATCATTCATTCATTCGCTCATTCATTCATCCATCAGTCACCTGTCTCTTGGTGTGTTCGCTGACTTCTCCCGGCATGTCGTGGGCACTCTTGATGAGCGTGCGGGCGATGTGGTAATAATACACAGAGATGATCACCAGAGGGATCAGGAAGTAAACCAGGAAGATCATCACAGAGTGGATCTTTGGATGCATCGGATTGGACAGCGGGTACGGCACGCAGTTCACAAAGGTGACGTTCATGTTGTCCCTGTGACCCTGAGAGGGAGAGGAGGGAAGGGGTGATTGAGGAGGAATTTGGGAGAAAGGAAGTGATGAAAGAGGAAAAAGAGGAGAAAGAGGAACAGCAGGAAGAGAAATTGATTGAGGAGAGAAGAAGGGAAGAGGGCACATGAAAAGGAGGGAGGAGAAAGAGCCGAAAAGATGAGGAAGCAAAAGAGGAGAGAAAATGAGAATAAGGGAAGAAATTGAAGGGAAAACAGTCAAAGGGATAGAAAACATGAAGAGAAGAAAGAGGTGATGCAAGAAAGGACAGTGAGAGGAGAGGGAGAGAAGAGAAAAAGGAAAGAACAAAATGGAAAGAGAGAGAATGAGAGGATAGAAGAAATGGGAGAGAAGGGAGGAAAGGAGACAACTCGAAAGGAAAGAGGATAAATGAGCGCAGAATTAGGAAGAAAAGGTGAGGAAAGAGGTGAGACGGTGGAGGACAGATCGCAGAGTCAAATCATCATCTATAAATCTGACTGTGAAGACTTGGCAGCTGTCGGGGCTGATGTTTGTCTGGAGGGAACGCCGCTGAGACGCCGCTCGCAGAGTGTGAACTCCTTCACCCGCTCCGCTGAGCGGCTTCCGCCTCTTCGTAAGACTCTGCTTTACAAGGCGTCATGTGACCCGTGCTCTGCCCAGCTTCTGTTGTTGCGGCGTACGTTGCGGCGCGAACGGGACCTGCTGTTTGTCGATCTTACCTGCAAGGAGACGACTTGAGAGAAAATGGCCTCGGGGACGGCGAGCAGGACGGACAGCAGCCAGATAGAAACAGCTTTCAGACACGTCCAGAAGACAGCGCTGGACGTCTGGATGTCCATCGGGTTCACTATCGCCTTGTACCTGTTGAACACAGAGAGGGAAACATCAATTTAATAGCAACAAGAAAGTTCACAATAAAACACTCTGAAAACAGCTGAATTATGAATAACCACAGAGAGAGAGAGAGTCAGATCAACCCTGGAAACCACTTCATCTCAGTGATTGAATATTTTAGACACGTTTTACACAATATGAATAGTTTACTTTTTAAAAAATACAGGACCAAGGCCGCAGAGTTTGATTTTATGATGATGTAACATTGTGGTAAGAACGAACCCGATGAGCCGCAGAGCGAGACCCTCAGACCTGCAGCGGGGCGGGAGTCTGCCACCCGTAATCTTACAGCCGGTTTTAATATTCATTGCAGTCATGCATCTAATTTTCATCTTTCATTCATCCTTCTTAAACTATTCTATTCATCTATCATATATCATACAACAAATGTAGCTGAGATGGGACTGTGATAGGCCGAGACACCTGTCAATCAAGCAAACGTGCCCCAAAGTCACACCTTTACTACACCTGACTGGGATTGTCTCTCATAACTGCCGAGAAGAGAAACCAGATTGAGACCATGACCTCTGTCTTGTGGAAATATATTTACTGCATTTTTTTGGGGGGGGGGGGGGGATTAACACCCTAACCTCACAAGAGTTCTAAAAAGTCCTGTCACAGACACTCCACACTTTATTATTCTGCAGCACACACACTAACTCAGATATTTTGGCGACATTCCAACAGGGATCTTTGAATAAACACATTAAATTAGACTTTGAAAAGGCTGCCACTGTAGACACTATATTAATAAAAGAGGAAAAACCATAATGAAACAAACCCATAATCACACTTGAGGTTTTCTGGCCTGAAACCAAACACAAATCATTGAATAACTCTTTTCCCCCCTCCTGACAGCATCGCTGGTTCCAGGCTCTTTGTTAGTTAATGAGAAAACTCCATCAGCCATCGGACGGCTCTGGCTGCACACTGGAGGACAAAGAGAGGAAACAATGGGGCCGTGTCACTCTAACCATAATTATTCTTTATGTGTAATCATCAAGCTGCATTTTAAATTCCTCATTAGGCGGAGCAGATCAGTGATTAAGCTGGTCGGGGCCTCAGCACAGGAGTGACAGCCATCTGGTAATCCAGATTCCACAAATTACATCGTTGAATTTAAGCTTAAAAAATAGAAATTTCAGGAAAAGAAATGGAATAAAAACTAATTTTATAATTATTTATGGACTGCAATTTTTCTACGATAGCTATTTCCATTCTCTGTGTAGCTCTATGGTATTTTTTTATTGGGGTCTGCCTTTCCCACAGGAGATTCAAATTGAGATTCAGAGGGGATTTCCTGGTGTTTCAGTGTTACTTCAGTGTCCCTGTTCACTCATCGCTGCACAGCTGTATCACAGCTGGGTCAAAAGATTACGCTGGCGATATTGATTTCTGTTTGTTCTTTTCAACAAAAATCACGTGAAAGATGTTCGTCCGTCTCCCAATTCTTTCGGAGTTTTCCACCAGCTCTCAGCTCAGAGCTCATTGGTTCCTATGTCCTCGTCGCCCCTGTGCCTTACTGCTTTGTCTGCTATTGCCCTGGCTTCCTGGTTCCTGGGAGACTCCGCCTACCTTGGATTGCCGACCGGCTGCACCTGTGAGGAAGAGCATAAGAGTTTGGGCCTCTGGTTCCTCACTGGTGCTAGCTGATCATTTAAAAAGTGTCTTTTTTTTATTTTTTTTATCGGCTATTCATTTTGAAATTTTGCAAGAGAGGAAATGAAAGGAGAAGAAGCTACGGTGAGGTATTGGATGAAGAGCTGTGAGCCAGGCTGCACACATCCAACACGAGATAAGCTTTTACTATGCCTGAGCTGATGGGATGATTTGTTTCCAGCCGAAGCTCCTGTTTCATTAAAACACACGGATACTGCCAGAACCGCCAGGAACCACATCAACCCGCGCTGAAATCTTAAGGATCACAGATTTAACTAGTATACACAGCACCAGGTCCCTGAGGCCGAGGCTGCCCAGTGCACCTGTAGCACTGCATTATTTAAACCTGTGCTTTTCACACTGTGGCTGCGATAATTTGCAGTTGAATGTTTACGTGAGCAAGAAAAGTTTAGCCCCATATCTGCAGCAACAGACGGGCAGGAACAAACATTTCCTGCTGCTGCTGCTGCTGCTACATACCAGCATTTGTGTATAAATATGAAATGGAGCCTCCTTCATCCCCAGCGATGCTTGTATTAGACTGTCAGCGTGTTAAACTGTGTTTACGTTACTCTGACTGATTCCAGACCTTGTATTTCCACCAGGGTATGGTGAAGTTGTGCTCCGTCAGAATACAGATAGGGACAAAAAAACAAGAAAAAGAAAAGAAAAACGTTCTCTTCCTGCTTTACACAAACAGGGTCAGAGTGAGGTCAGACCAGCGCTTCATTCACCCTGCACGCTCATTCATTCATTCATTCATTCATGGACCTGGGAGTCGACTCACCTCAGACTCTGTCATACACTTTTTGGCCGATAAATCTTGCATCAATTTGCTGTATCGTAATTGGCTTCGTGTATTATTGATGTAATGATTCATTGATTATTTATGTTATGTAGGAGCTATATGTTTTAAGATGTGTCCTCAGGCTGTAAATGTTTGGCACATAAAGTCCGGGAAAAAAATGTTGCCAGCAGTTACTAGTGTGTAAGAGCAACAAGGGAAATGGTACCGAGCGATCGTCATCACCGCCGGCTCCTGGCAAAGAAACCGTGTTCTGCAGCAGAGGAAACTCACCATTACAGCCATATGTGATAGTGTCGCACATGGCAGCAACACTATGGGGATTAATGTGCTGCTCTGTCAGCCTCCACTCCTCTACAGTTTGAGTCTTTCCAGCAGATGCTGAACCTGTTGCAGGGTGATGCCATTCAGTCTCCGTAGGGTCAGTCAGGTCCAGCGCTGATGTTGGGTGATAAGATCCGGTTCACACTTGGTGTTGCAGTTCACCTCAAACATGCTGGACGAGGCTCAGATGCAGACCCGTCAAGTTTTTTCCACACCAAACAGGGAAAACAATTTGTGTATGGAGGGATTGTCATGTTGAAACAGGAAGCAGACGAACATGATGTCACTGTGTACTGTAGCGTTAAGATTTCCCTTCATTGGAACTGAGGGACTCAAACAGAGAGACAAAGCAACTATTGTTCCAACTGTGAAGATGCCCTTTAAAAAAATAACAGCTGTTTAGTCACAAACCTGGCAAACAGAAGGCAGTGATCTACAGGTTAACCTTCCGGGACACTCCCTGAGGATGGATTTTTCACTGAAGAGCTGTTGACTGAAAAGCTACATTATGTACCTGAGTTCCAGGGTCGCTATCATCCATCTGAATCTGCACAAATGTTCAGGATAAGGGTGCATGCCCTTGCAAATACAATAAATAACAGTCTCAGTTCTATTTGTGAAAACCGATCAAAGCTGGAACTGGACTGAGTGCAGAGCAACAGGCTCTGCACTGCTAAGTTATCCACATAACTGAACTAAAGTGATGTGTGTGGCACATAAGAACAGAGGTACAGGAAAGGCAAACTAGGCAAAGGTTTAGGGGCCCCACAAGGCCCCTCCACAGTAGCACATTTTGCAATGACATCTATAAACCCCCTTAAACCTCGCATATACAAATACACAAATGTAAATTGTATCGTCTGCCAATAGTCTGCACGGGGGGGGGGGGGGGGGGGGGGTCGAAGAGGTGGAGAGGTTCACCTTGTCGCCATATGTAGCTGCTTGCGCTCGCACCGATCAACAGCAACTAAACTGCCGCTCATCGTTGACGTCAAACAACCCCTTTGGTTTTCCTACCAGCCCCAGTCAGCTGCGTGCAGTGCAGACTGCGCAAGTTGCCCAAGGTTACATTTAACGGCATATATTAATGAACCACGTGAAGTTTCAGAAGCGCTGCTCATAAGTCACCAGCCCTGGTGTTTACCGCTGTGTCTGCGGTCGAGGTTAGATGTCGTCTGATGTTGGATTGCGTATTTAAGAGCAGTGAGTCAGAGCAGGTTCCACTCCTGTAGAAGCTCGGCGCTCCCCCCCCAAAGGAAACCTGCACAACACTGACTCACTCATTGCTGCCGTATTTATATAGTAGCCTACATTATCTGCACAACACTCAGTAAAGTTGTGCTTCCCTCCGACGCACTTGTAACACAGTTCTTAATAATACACTGAAGAATAAAAATGTGTAGCAGCAGGTAAGTGTCATTTCCAGGAGGCGGGGTTGTTTATTTATGAGTTATCCCCACGTGAGAAGAGAAAACAGACACTTCCTGATTTCATTCACTTTTATTTCCTTTTGCGCTTGAGGCACACACACACACACACACACACACACACACACACACACACACACACACACACACACAAATCAGCTTAATTTTATGAATGGCTCTTGCTGTTGCAGTATCATTATAAATGACTCATATAAATAATGAATATGATCTCAGTATAAGTAGACTTGCACCTGAGCTGTTTCCAAAGCAGTGCAGTCTAATGAAATGAGGACAAACTATCTAAAAGTTATATTCTATATATTACTGTAAACACTGACTGTTTCCTAATAACTAGAAGTGATAAATCCTCCTCCTCCTCTGAGCCACAGAGCTCCAGTTTCCAAAAACAATTAAAAACAAATCAGTGAGTCTCACTGTTCCTCGCCAGAACACGAAATGTAGATTAATCCGCCAGTAGAAATAGTCCCAAACAAATGCAGCCACACTGATTATACAGGCAACAGATGGGATGATAAATGTAGAGAAGTTATGAATAAGTGTGTGCAGGTGAAATGGCTGGGGAGAGTGTGTGTGTGTGTGTGTCTCATACACTCCATTATAAAGTCTGATTCGCCTGAACCTGGAGCGCTGATCTCCAAGGTTTATGTAGAAGACTGAGCAGCGTCTCACTTGGTCCTCAACCCCTCTATTAATGACACCTGGAGGACTCATACCTGCTTGAATATTTATCTATTCGTGGAAAGGGGACACCTCCTGCTTCACATTCATACATTCAGTCACACACACACACACACACACACACACACACAGCCATATCAGGAAGAAGCTAAGTTTTCTGCTTTTGGACCAGACCACACAGCGGCTCCTCTGTTGGAGTGTAGTGGATCTGGAAAAAACCCAATAAGCTGTGTGTGCCTTGGGTTCAGATTATATCCACATTCAAACAACAGTCGGGTTAGATCTATGAGTCTATAGGAGGAGGGGAGTGAATGAGCAGCTTCTCCCCAGAGGTGGTACAGTCCTACCTTGCCTGCAGGGACACAGCAGGCGTCCTGTTGCATTTTAACAATACAGTACAAGACGGAGCGGAAAGTGGAGGTGAGGGAACATGTGTCAAAAAATAATGGAGCAGGATGAGGACAGCTGCGTGAAAATAAGCAACATACCGCAAAAAACCTTCCCCTCTCCGGCTCTGCCGTTACTCTGTATCAAATAAAGTTAAACTGGCCACAACAGCGTGAACCAGGAGACTTGATTAGGATTATAGCAAGTGATCCAATGGCAGGAGGCTAAGCTGTAGAACATGGAGGTGTTCTTACTGTTGTTTGGCTGGATGGAGGTCAGGCTGGGTTAAGGAACTGTGTGGTTGTATAATCCACAGTCTTTGATTTTGTCTGTTTGTATTTTTAATGTCGTATTTGCAGGCAGAGCAGAGGGAGCATGATGACGATGATGATGGTGATGATGATGATGATGGTCAGGAAAGAAGCAGAGCGACAGATTTAAAAAAAAAAAAAAAGAAGACCATTACGTTAGTCACGACTCCCTGGAGGTAAGAGACGAACCTGAGAGTCCAAACAGGATCTAAACCAAAAATATTTCTAAGATGATTTTTCAATGAGACTCCATGTGTTTTTGTTGGAGCTGTGTCACATTAGAGCAACTATTTCCTGCTGGGCGGAACATGAGACCCACCACCTCCCATCAGAGTCGTTTCTCCCCACTTCACTTCAAGTTAAGTAAGAATGTTAAATACTAAGTAATTTTAAGAAACAATAGGTCAATCAGTTAATTGACAATATTTCCAGTCAATCGTTGTCGTCTAAAATGTGAATTTGTTGATGTTTTTAGTCTCTATGGGAGTAAACTCAGGTTTTAAATTGTTGGTCAGACAAAAAAAAACAATCTGAAGTCGTCGCTTTTACTTCATACACATAGGAAATAATCTGCAGATGAATAATGAATAATCCAAATCATTCTCTGCTTTTACTCTGAACAGAAAGTGAAAACTCCAGGCAACATTTTGGGAAAGTCTAAGGTCCTCCGATAACATCCTAACAAATATGAGTAACTGAGCTATCTGCCACTACAGGAAGCAGCAATATCTCAGCATGGAGGACGGTGTGTTCCCTCTTCAGAAGGAGAAAATTTAAAGGCCACAAAGGAGCAAATTTACAGTCATAATCAGGTGGATCACTGATTACAAGTATCTCCTTTCTGTGACACAGTCAGTAATTGCAATTCACATTCACTCTGTAATTTGAGCTCTTAAGAATTCTTATCCCAACTGAAGTGCTCCGCTATTAGAAGACTGGAAAACTCTAAAGCCCTGCTGGAGCCTGCAATAATCATTTATCCCTGCCATTATCAGGAAAGTATCCTATGACCTATTAGAGGCTATGCTATATATTAGCAGCATTAAGCTATTAAATTACAGCGGCGGGCGAATTCATATTAAATTAGTATGAAAGCTAGTTCATACTTTATATACAAACTGTTTTCATTCATAATGTATTTACTGTACTGATTTTAGTCGCCCCAATCGTTCATCTCTGTAGTAAAGGGATTTCAAAGGAAATGAGGAAACTACCCATTTGGTCCGTGGTGCCGTTACCTACTTACAATCTGGGGTTTGAGTATTAAGGGTGAGGAAAAGTTACATTTCAATAACATGTTATTTCTATTTTCTCTCTCTCTTTCTCTCTGTAGTCCAGTGTCATTGTATATGCAGTCCAGTGTGTGTATGTACACATACAGTATACAATCTTGAATCTGTCCCAGGAGTCGTCTTTGTGTCTTGCCTGTTTCCAACCTCTCAAATATCTGTCACCTTCGCGGTAAGCTGGACCCCAAATGCAACCAACACACGTGAGCAAGTGCAAAATGTTTTAATAACAAAAAGTAACTACTTACAAAACTCAAAATCAAAACAGGGAAAAACTGGGGAACCAACTGAACAGGAAACCTAAGCACGAGGGCCAACAAAGAACTACAACCAGAGACACAGGGGACAACAACAGCAGGTAAAGCCGAGGACAATAATGGCAGACGAGCCAACCCAGACGAAGGGGAGCGCAGAGACTAAATAGACACAATGGAGGCAAAGGTGATTGGACACAGGTGAAACACGTTAGGGCGGGGCAGACAATCAACAAGGAGTGAACAGGACAAATACAGGAAGTAAAAACATCAAGAGACACACAAGGAAACTGACTACAAAATAAAACAGGAAATAGCAAAATCCAAACAAATTGTCCGTCATGGCAAACCATGACAAGATCTGGTTGAGATCTAGTGACTGCAAAGTTCATAGCATATGATTCCATCTTCATTTGTAGTATTTGGGTGAAAATCCTTTTTAAATCTACAATTACTTGGATAAAAAGCAGGATCTGGGTGGAATAAACCTTTTATGGCAGTTAATTACAGTCCTGAAACAGTAGCCTGTTCCTGCAGTACTCGAGGCTACAGTCACAAGCAGGCGCACTAAAGAGTGTGGTGTTTCCTGAAGGTGGCACCAGAGCAGAAGCCACAGAGCCACTTAAAGTATAAGGGTTCTCGTCAGTGGAGTCAAAATTATCACAAATATGTAAGATGTAATATAATACAAATGGAAAATAAGGTTTACAAATGAGTGTAACTGTGTGTAACTTCGGGTTCTCACACATCCACACATCACAACCTAACTAAACATGAATATTTTTCATACAGATTTTGACCTTGAGTCTCATTTTTCTCTGTAATCCTCTTTGAAATGTGAATGTGACGACTGTTGGTCTGACGCCATTAAATTCAATTAATATTTCTTGTGTTCAAATTGAAATTTTAGACCAAGTGCGAGTCTGAGCTGAGTTCTGTGGGTGGACAGATCCAGTGTGAGGCTGAGGAGGAAGTGTAGACCTGGTGGGGCGATTGCTGATCCCATGACTGTGACAGACAGATTACAGAGAAGGATAAAGGCTCACTAAATCCTGAATCTGTCCTCTGGGGACTAAATCCCAAAATCAGGAGCATCAAAACCTGACCTAGAATGGTTCTGTGATGACCGTATGAGTGTAGCTGAATTGCCATTTAATTCCTCAAAAATATGGGTTCTCCTCTGATGCCAGCAGTTACTGTTGCCATTTCCTGGTCTCAGAAGTGCTGAGGAGGTTATCTGAGCCAAGCTCAGTTTCATCTCATTGAGGATGAAATTGGTGCCGAGGTTGGAAATCATTTGCTGTTTAGAAGTAGATGTAGAAATACAGCAGGTACAGAAAAGCCAAGTACAGAGGAAAATCATAGTTAATAATACAGCAGAGTAGCAGAAGGTATTCGGCAAAGCCAGGGGCCTCTGTAGTAGCTAGAGGGTTTTCCACAATGGGAAAGAGTTTGTTGGGATAAGGTTTCACCAACTATGTCCTCCTTTGCTGTTCAGAGACTACCGTCAATATTTGAACGACTCTAAGAGGTCACTTGTGAAGAGAATGTAAACACTGGAGAGAGAGCGGGTCCCTCAGTTGGTAGTCTGAGGGGTCCAAACAAGACACTGAACCACAACTGCTCCCAGTGGTGAGGCTAAGACCTTGTATCTGAATTTATATGTACTATAAAGGAGTTTTAATAGTTTGAACAAAGGACTGATGGTCTTCATCCACCCTTAGGTTTCCCCAATAAAACTGAAATCATTAGAGCAGAGGTCACTGATAGGTGGACCGTGGTCCGGGTCCGGACTCGGACGCAGTCCTATCTCGACCCGGATGCATTACCTATAAGTTGACAGAGCGTTTCTATCAGTCAGTGAGTGGGATACACTTTTGTCCAACCTGACCTCTTTCACTTTTAATTGAGTACCCGTGCATTAGAGGCTTTCAAAGAGAATCCTTCTATGTACTTGAGTTCATCAAGGGCCCTCATGGCACATTGTGCGGTTCCCTTATTTTTTTTTTTATTATTCCCCCGATGTTAAAGAGAGCTTTCACAACTCTTCTAGGGTGGACTCACTCTAAAAGAGCAGGTTGAGGGATGACAGTACTTGCCCCTTCCTCATTAACGCCACTGGGCTGGCTTTGACTGATGCCCTGAACCCCCAACTGCTCCAGCTAAGCTTCCTCAGACCTGACACAAATAACTACCGTCTGACAGCACTTTTCTTTTTTTGTCCTACAGCAGCTACAATGGTTTAATTCACTGACGGCCTGAGGCTGCAATGTCCCACACAACACAGAATTCACTGCATCTCCTCTCAGGCTTTTCAGCAGAGATCACACTCCCCTTAAAGCCTTTGTAACAAACTTCGATTCGACAATGTGCTCCAGATTCAATGGCTTGACATGTAGTGATGCACATGGTGAACACGTGGCCGCACCCACCAGCACCAACACCTGTTACCATAGTTACCGATCTGGTGCAAACCTAAAAAGTTGTCTTTTTTTTTTTTTTTTTTTTTTTTTAAAGAAAGGCTTTGTCACTGAGCCATAATTGTGACTCAGGATGCCAGCGACTCTCTCAGCATGTGGAGAATGTAATTTTCTTGACTCTGCGGCCACACTGATATAACCCCGAGGCCGGTGAGTCATGAATCAACCTGTGGACGCAGAGACTGAAAGATGGCACCATGCCCCAGTGGAGCTGATTTACCATGAACTGCTACCAGCTTTTCTGGGCTGGGTTCAGGGTTTTGTTTTGTTGTAACAGAAACAGAGGAAGATTGTTAAGGGTGAGCAAAAGGAAACCCTCAGAGGCCGAGGAAGAACATGTCGCCTGTACTTAAGAAAAAGAGACGAAAGTTCAAGATGGCGAACTCGGCAAGAAATGAAACCAAAGTTTGTCATCACAGTGGATCCTGCTGTTATGATGGATGACTTTGCTTTCTCTCTGGACATTTATCTCTCATTAGCTCAAATCCCTTCCTGTCCAATCACTTCTTTTCTCTGTTCTTCAGCAAGCTCCATTCCTCGGCCTCCCTCGCCTTTTCTACTCTAATCGCCTCTTACTCATCTTCTGTTTCATATCCTCTCCTCTCCTCTGACCACCCTGTACCTTTCAGAATAAGACATCCTCTGCTATTAAAACCCTTCATCAGGTGATTTCTAACTCCACCATCACTTCATAAAAAAAAACGGGGCAGCAGATGTTTTTTTTTCTTGTCCTCCACAGACCTCCTGCTGTTGACACCTTAGTGGCAGAGAGCTGAAAGAAAAATTGATTCCACGAACAAAGCTGGAGAGAAATTCCTTCTTCCTTTCCATCTCAGCTTTGATTCCCTTTCCTGCCAATTCTCTATCACACAAACCCATCTCCCAGGGCTGCAGGAATATATTGTTCTCTCTGTTGTCAGGATGATATGACTCTGATCTCAGAAAGTCTGATATCCCACAAATTAGAATGGATTTGGCAAACAGAAGTTGCCCTCTGATTGGATTTTGGTGATAATCACAGATTGTGTGTTATGGTGCATTCATGTGTTGGTTGTAAGGTCTGTAATAAAGAATTCTTACAGTAAGTCTTTTGTTACAAAACAAACCAAAACCTGAATCCAAGATTAAGAAGAGGACAAATGAAAGCTGCATCTTTAAAAGTTGGAGGATGGATGTGGACATTTGCTCTCCAGCGAGTGCCTTCTAGAGGTCAGTGAGACTGTATAAAGGTGTTAAAACTGACATCTAAAAAACAGGTCAACGCTTAAAGACATTGTTTGAAATGTTAGGAAATGTATGTATTCATTTTTGAAACCACTCTCACATCGGTATGCTAAATATGAAGCTTGAGTCAGCAGATATTTAGCCTAGTCGAGCAAAAAAATGAAAGCAAACAGCTAATTCACAAATCCACCTACCAGCTCCAAGTACCAAAGCTCAGTAATTTTTCCAGAGTTTTTTACAGCAGACTAAAAGCACAAATGTTACTAGCAACATCAACCATGATTCAGCACAGGTTGTATAAACTCACTTTAAAGGAGCTATTTGAATGTTTTGCTAATGCTACATAGCTGCTACATGTCCATTACTTACCACTCTGTAAGAAACGTTACGAGTTCAGCATCAAACTTCATTCCTTTACTCACCTCGAGTTGTTTCCACTGGTTGAAAGCAACTCTGGTCTCTATCACGTCTTTTCTTCTACTGAAGTTAGCATGCTAACCAGCTAGCCCCAGCCCGTCACTTTCCAATAGCGACTCACTGTAGCCTCCTGTCCACCCTGAAGACATACCGCTGTTCAGGGGGAATTATAACCTCATGTCTTGTAAACACAACAATGGCTGAAGCTTTTGTCAGGCAACAATCACCACCGTACTACCTGCTCAGACAGAAATCTCTTAACTGTTAGATGGATGGCAATGACGCTTTTTTACAGTTCTCTGAGGATGAATCCTACTGACTGTGCTGATCCCTTAAATAACTTAGATAAATCTAAGTATTTGATAGTTTCATTTTCTGTTTGGGGGAATGGACACCATTCAAAGGTTGCCAGATTGGGAACAGGCCTGGAGGCTGCCATGATTGCCATTATGGAAATGGACAAATGCCATGTTCAGTGTGTGATAGCAGCCGCACATTTGTATTCTGGTATCTACAGTGAGATGTGTGCCCTCCTGTCCCTGTTTGACCATCTTGTTACGGAGGGTTTGGCCACCCAGCAGTCATCAGCTCATGTGTTTGTGGACATACTCAGCTGAACTCCGTAGTTGTGTGCATCATCTTGATAGGAAGTGATTGGGCTCCAGTAGCCACTCCAATCATTATGTTAATTATGCATTAGGCTGGTTACGCTTATCAAGGACCTTCAGGCAAGTTAAGAGCCGTTATGGGCTCGTTAGTGGCTTTTAGCCTCGTTAGGGGCTCATTAGGGACCATCAGGGTCAGAACCACAGCCGAATTGCTGCCCGAAGCTGTGTGATCAGGAAATGAGTTTCCTGTTAACAAGCTGATCACCATGCTTCACAGGGACGAGGATGCTGCCTGTTGGTAAGCAAAAAGCGGCTCACAGAGCGGGAACAGGAGGCCCAGCGGTGCCACTGAGCTCTGCAGCTGCCACTCACTCATTCATTTAGCAAATTCTGCCAGACACTGTCCTCCCAAGAGACGTGATGGCGTCAGTTATCCCTGAAAACACCAAATAATGACATGAGTTGACACTGAATTGACAAAGGTGAAAACAAAGATGTTATTATAGAGACAGGAGGTTAGAGTGGAGGTATGAGTAAAGAAGACATCAAACTTTAACATGTGAGATCACCATTTCTTTCCCGTTTCTTATAGACAACGTTGGTTTCTCCTAAACGTGACCATGATCTTTCCCTGATCTGAACCACGTTGTTCTGTGCCTAAACCTCACCAAACCTAAACTATAGTGTTTTCACATCAGGAAACACCTTTTTTTTTTTGCGTCAGATCAGTGCTCCATTGATTTAGTAATCAGACTCTCAATGGAAAGAAAAAGGAGAAAGGATCAAAACGGGTTGAGCAGAACAAGAGCTATCGTCTTTTTTTATTCCACGCATTCTTCATCTTTTCCTACAATATCCACAATGCAACTCGGTCACCAACAGTTGGGTCAGAGATTGGGGTGAGGTAGCAGCTAATGTAGCCTGGAGTTGAATGAGCATGGGAAACCTCCGGTGGAAGACGTCCTGGAGGATCCTGATCAGATTCCCGAACGACCTTTCAATGCAAAGGAGGGGCAACTCTAATATTAACTCGGTCAATGGATGGATAAGAGAGACCTTTTTTGGGGGGTTTGAGTTTGGAGGACTTAGAGACTGCCTGACATCTCATTTATGACCGTCTACAACAAACTTTCAAAGTGTCCATGAGCAAGAAGTCATTCAAAAATGAACATTTGTGCATAAATTCAGACTAAACATACGTTCATGAAAGAGCCTCAGTTTGTACAACCCAATGTTGAGGATTCACAGATTCACAACAGTAACTTCTCTGAATTCAGATCCTTCTTCTATTTACAGCTTCCTTTCCATTTACATTGTTTTCATCTCCGAATCCACTTCCAGGAAGACCATTTAACTCGCGTGAGCGCACGAGCCGACGTTCCTCACGCCACTCTTCCCTGTGCAGAAACATTTATATGTATCAGAGGCATAATTTCAGCTTAAGTGGCAGCAGTCCATTACTGTTGACATCACTTCAAAACTGAACACTCACAACAAACAGCATACTCCAGAGTAAACATCTGTGTATGTGTGTATCAGTACAGTTGTAGTTGATGTGGCTGTGGCTAATTGATGGGAATCTTCATCACAGACACAGACTAATATCTCTCCCTTTCATTTGATATATTTATGGCTCTACAAAGCATTAAAGAGACAGTGAGTTCAAGTGAGAAACCCTGTTTCTACTATGATGCTAAAAGCCAAGACAAACAGACGCCTTGCTACTGTATAAATGTAGAGCTGCTTGTGTTTCCTTTCGTCTTCATTGAGTTTCCATGTAAAGGTCAAGCTCTGGATTTAAGTGGAATTCAGTTGCACTGACATTCTGAAGATTTCAGCTGCTCCCATGCATGACACATAAAGTACTGACCTTTACCTTTACTGCAGGAAACACACACACACACACACACACACACACGTACACACAAACTCAGCACTGAGTTGTCCCCTGAGGTCTGTGCTGTCTGACCTTGAATCAGAACTCAGATCAGATCTCTGTCTGTGTGTTTGCTCTGCTGACTCGAGTCTTATGAAAACGGATTTCACCCCTGCACCCTGTCCTGTCAATACACACGGTGTAACAGTGTATTTAGGATAAATAACTACCAATCACTTCCATCACTGCATCTAAAAATACAAGTCAGCAACAAGATGTGATGAGGTCCCTTGAAATAAGACAATAATGGAATGGGAGGCATGAAGTTTTGTCCCAGGCTAAGCCTGACTTTTCTGGCCTAAAACCCAAATACACAAGGGTGTGTGTGTGCTTTAAGAGATTGAGTTTGAGAGAAAAAAAATCCTAATTATTAAATATCTAATTGTACATATATTATTATCTATTATTTATCTTTTTTAGGCATCATTAAGCATTATAATACTGCCAATTTCCCCACTGTGGGTGCACTTTTTTCCAGCAATCCAAAGTAAATTATAAAATACACAGTGTGCATGTGGCCCTTTTTAAAATCTATTTTTTTGGGGACTGACACCCCCATGGTGAAGGGTCAGGGATCTTGGTCAGGTTTTAAAATTTCGACAGGAAACAGGGAACATCAGCGGAGTAAGTCGGATGCGTCTTGGACCCATCAATCCAACCTGACCTCCTCTCTCTGTGCACTCAGTGGCTCTGTAATAATGTCACCTGTCTTCCCTCTTTGCTCTTTGCATTTTTGGGTATTTGCTGAAATGACTGATGCTGACACCTTCCTTGGGAGGACAGTCTCAGCAACCTCCAGTAATAAGATAGGGCAACCTCTGTTTTGCCTGAGAGGCGAAATCAGGGGCAAACTACAATTACCACTTTGCGGCTGTCCACCAACCAATCAAGTTGGAGTTTACATCCATGTCTGTCCTGGATGTTGCTGCAAAGAATCTACAAATTCTAAAGCTTGTTTGATTGAAAAAGCAGCAAAGAAGATCTATGCCATCACCACAGGTTCAAGATGGACACCCAAGATACGTGTCAACAATTCATTAAACAAACCAAATGTGAAATATTCCCTCAAGGCGTTACTGAGATATTGTGTGCACAAGGCCGGTGAGGTCACTGTGACCTTGACCTTTGACCTTTTGACCACCAAAATCTAATCGGTTCATCTTTGTGTCCATGTGAATGTTTGTGCCAAATATGAGGACATTCCCTGAAGGCGTTACTGAGATATCGAGTTCAAGAACTTCAAACCTGAAAAACAATACGCCTCGACCACAGAAACATCACACACATAAAAACTCTGCAGATCACTCACTGATGCTGTGACAGTTTATTGCTGTGAATGCTCAGTAATAATTCAGACGATTCAGACGAGTCTATCAACATTCTCATCAACTCCTCTCTTATCTCAGTCAGACACACAGCTTGGAAAGGTCTTAGTGAGGGAATTAAACACAAGCTGCAAATGAAAAAAAAAAGCAGATGCTGATTCACTCTCTCTAATACACGTCTGTCAGCTCCCGTTCATTCATATACACACCTGTCCCTAAAGGGCAAATCTTTCCTGCTTCACTTTATTGAAGTAAACCAACTATAGCTGCAGACATTTGTGGCTGAAACACATGCACATGGAGTCAGAATGTTCTAACAGCTCTCTGCTCTGTGTCAGGATGTGATTGTGTGACTGTGTAGTCATCCCGCAACGCAACAAAAAAATAGGACACGTTTCTATTTTTGAGCTTCTTTGTCAGGATTTTTTCAGACGTTCGGTGCTGGTTGAAAATTGTAACCAAACTGGTACGTGATGAATTTCATTCACATACGTCAGCATGTTAACTACAGCTACCAGTCCTCTAACGTAACCCCTCAGGAGCCCATCACCACCCCCCATCATTAGGTGCAGGCGGTGTAGGTGACACCACACACCTGACGCTGTTTGTTTGTCGTCGTGTCATCAATTCAAAGTGCTGGATGTTGCCATTTGTGACCCTGCAGTTCATCTGCTAATTTGCTTCACACAGATCATTCACACAGGGACACGAATATCAAGTTGCTAACGAGACATACTACAGAACACTATACAAAATATTATAGAAAACCACCTGCAAAAAGGAAAAAGTTTCTTTCAATGCAGAGCTAATTGTTGTGATACATATGTGGATACTGGTTTTGCAGCGTGAACCGCTGTGGAAAGCAAAAGCATGCTAGCTGCCCTGCGACATGAAACAAACATGTAATTAAAAGCAGGATAAGTTATAGGAGACCATAGTGTGCATGTTAACAGCTGACACCACCGTAATGATCAAGCTGTGACACATGTGCTCACTCTGTTGCTCCCAGCATGCACCTGTAGGCTTCCAGCTGCTCATAATATAAATAGTTCACCGCTGCTCCTCGCCTTCTGCACACTGGCTTTTTACTCCTGCTCATTCTCAACCCCTCTCTCTCTCTCTCTCTCTCTCTCCATTCTTAATAGCCTCTTACCCCTGAAGCTCCACTGCAGTCACTTCATCTTTTATCTGCAGCCGAGTTTCCGTTGAGTTTCTCGGAAACATTCATTTGAGGTGTACGTCACATACGTTTAACAGTTGCAGCGCCGTTCGCCGCGTCGCTGTGACCCAGTGAGTTCGTTTCACACTGAGTCTTTTCATTCAGCGGAAGTGAACCTGCTGAAGATGTTACAAAACCAGGATTCATGCTGTAACCCTGTCTCCATGAGCCATGACACATCCATTGATGCTGAATGCGTCATGACTTAATTCAGTATGACTCAAGTCCTAACTGTTTCCCAACTTCATTTACGACTTTAAAGGATGGCTTCTGTTTTGGGTCTGTGTTTCCTGCGTTGGTCCAGTGATGGTAAACCTGGATGCTGCAGCATACAGTGATATTTCAGACAACAGCGTCCTACCAACTTCGTGCCAACAATATGTTGAAGACTCTTTCCTGTCCGGTCTTCATCAAAAGAGACAAACGAGAACTGAAACTATTAGGCCCTTAAACAATAACATATCTGCAATTATTCTGATAATCCACTAGTTGTGTTCCAAGAAAAAATACCTTAAAGTTCCTCCAGGCAGTTTTTAAACTATGTAAAAATCCTCTGCTCAGATTAATATTTTGTTTTTCATGGTTTTCCCAGAGAAGAAAGTGAAAAAAACTGGGTCTGAAGCTCATCTCCTCTTACTTCCTGATTGAGAAATCTGGATCAGGCCTTGAGCCCCGCCCCCCGTCCCCACAAGTTGACAGGATTGGTTCCTTAGGTTTGTGACGTATGAAACCCTGGCTGTCTGAGTATTTCCACCTTGAATTGCAGTGAACTAGTCAGTCTCATAAACACAGATTCAGTCATGGTGTTGGTGATTATTTAACTCATCATATGTCCTGTATTATATAAAAAAGATCATATGGATGTTAACGAGGTTAAATACTTGGGGCATTTACATTTGCTGGCTCCAACCTTTGAAATGTGAAGATTTCCAGCCCGAGTTTGTCTTACGTGATTAAAAGTAAGTTTCCTTGGTTCCTGAATTGCATAATGTAAAGATGTTATATCGGGTTTTAGAAACTTGAGATCTTGGGCGTTGACATCTTACAGAGCAAAACGTCTATAAAACCGTCACAATAATCGTTAGTTGCAGCCGTAAACAAGAAAGATAAGGTGAGAAATTCCCATAATATCATTAAAGCAGCGGTTTCTACCAATACTGACTCATATGCTTGTTGAACTTTTCACCTCTGGAAAAACGAAGATTGTGCGTGTTGTATTAAACTAATTTAAGATTATTATCAGTTATCTTCATGCTAACCCCTATTTTATTGGATGTTACAGTAGGTCATCTGGTCTGCAAATGTCACGGGCAAATCGAATCCCACCTCAGAAGCCCATTAGTCCATGTGGCACCCTGAGGGAGATCTGGCTGTCAGCACCGCTTTACATCCCAAAACACAACAAGATTCTGGCATTTACTTGTTTCCTCTCTCTCTCTCTCTCTCCCCTTCTGTTCGTGTGCAGCGTCTTTGTTGCAGTTTCCAGACTGAGCTGACCTTGGATTTAAAGCAGAGAGGAAGTCCTAACCCGCACTGATTGCTGTGTTTTAAGAGGGCGTGTTGAAGGGAGACGGAGGGCGAAATATTTCATAGAGGAATTAGGCTGCTAATTGATAATTAAGGGAGTGTTTCATGCGTCATCTGAGAGTTTGGTTGGTTAGAGGCAATTACACAGCTTCTCTCCGCCGTTCTGATGAGTGTGCTCACAGGTCAGGAGTGACGCCATGACGAGCAGCAGACAGGAAATGACATCTGTCACGCGTTCGGGCAAATGATAAACCTCTGTACGTTTTGAGTGTTTAGGGAGTGTCAGGCGGTGAGTTGTGGCCGTCTGCAGAGCCTGAGTCAGCCTCGCAGGCTGCAATCTCCCCCCCACCCCCCCCCCCCATGCCTCTGAGAGCATAAATTCTAAAAGTTGTTGAGCTCTGAAGCAACGGCTTCGCTCCACCCGACAGAGGATGGACATGAGAGGATTCGGAGTCGGGTATCTCCTCTCACTGCGGCGTGGGCACAGTGAATCCAAAAATCTGATGTGGTACTTTTTCATTATTTATTGAGTCATTTTATTTCCCCCTTCCAAACTGAAATCTTTGTGGAAACTTTATAGCACCTCAGCTGTGGATCTGTGTTTACTCAAACTGATTGTAACTGTCTACTAATTCATCACGCTGCTCCCCGACAGATGCTGGAGACCTGAGGCGGAGACTGGTATTGATGTGAAACAGCACAAAGATTCAGTCACAATACATCATTTGTGGCATATTTGTTGCGAGGATCCCTGAGTTCCAGTTATTACAGGATTATTGCAGATTTGTGGTGAGCCGGTCATTGATCACCTTGTATCATGAAAGATTGAAAACTGCTACAAACACCATCCACGAGTCGTAGCATCAACTGAATGAGTGAACGTGATAAAGATGTGACGTATCTTTCGAGGTGATGTGGGTCATTGTAGGTCATTGACAGACTGATGCATTACAGTATAAACACACTACAAACATTAGAGAAACTGTCTGTAACACTCAAGTTCAACTTCTTTGTCTCCACACGTGTCTCCAAAGACAACTCGTGATAGGATCTCACTGCTTGTGATGTCATCTTTCCAATAAACCAACTAACTACGTGGTGGTAGCTGGTAAGACGACATTTCTACAGCATTATTACTGCTACTTCTATTACTATTACTGCAAATACAACATCCAGCATAAGTTCAACTGCTCCGTCTAAAACAGAAAAAGCTCAGTAGACAGACAACTACACATTTTTTATTTATTTCTCTCCCGCTCCTTCATTCATCTATTCATTCATTCATCCCCTAAACTCCACTTCAAGCTTGAGACCCGCCTCCTTCCTGCTTCTCTCTTTCCAGTCGAGAAAGCATGAAAATGTACCGCTGCTCTCTCTGAGCAAACAGGAGACAGTCACCGCTCTGTGTGGTCTTCGCTGCATGTGGAGCTCCTGATGCTCCTGATGCTGATATTTCATATGCAACCGCCACCTTCACTGCAGCCGCCAGCATCACAACTCCCCCTAAAATCAGACTGATGACGGTCAAGGTGGGTATTAACAGAGCCGTTTCTTGCTGTGTGCATAGGGCCCCCGCAGCCAATAGGGGCCCCCAAGCTGCAATTTCAGCCTCAATACATTTGGGGAGAATTAAAATGACCTGTCTTTACTTGTAGCCAGCAAAGCCTCCTCATGTGTTTAGTGAAGCACTTATATGCTCAAAAAATGAATGTAGGATATAACGAAAACTAATCTGCATTGGCAGGGAAGCTGTGGCTTGTGTTTCAGGGGGATTCATTATTAGGTTGTTATGCAATGAGTGACGTCTGCCGACAGGTATGATGAGATGACTGACAGTTGCACGTCACGTCAGTGAGCAGAGTAACGGTAGCGTTAGAAACAGTATCATGGCATCAAAAAGGACATATCCCTCTGGTGCAGATAAAAGAAGAAAACTGAAGAAGAAACCCGCCCACAGCGAAAAGGTCAGGCATTTGTTAATGATGTAGATTCACTTGTGGGGTGGAGGGGGAGCTATAATGGTAGCCAACTTTTGAGCAAGTTTGCTACTTTTGTCCTGCTGGCTAGCTCAGCTAGCCTCAGCTAAATTGAAACATTAGCTAGCTCAGCTAGCTGGCTAGGATTGTGTGTATGCAAATAAACCCAGCTTTATACAGTGTGTGCTTTATGAAAGAGCTAAAATAAAATGATCATTTGAATGGACTGTGCTGTGGGACTGACTGACTGTAGTGACACCCATCATGTCGGATTATAGGAGGCTGCAGAGCACTTTGTTGCGGCTGCTCGGTAACATTACACTTTGGGTGTGTTGTTGGGCAAAGTTCTGCAGTGGATTATTCATATAGCACTATGAATTTTGAATGATCACTGTGTTAAGAACGACCTATTCTCTCTCCTACTGTATTTTATATATGTATTTTGTGGTTAGTTAACAACTCTGCTGACTTAGTTGCAGTCTTTGCCGCATTTATTACAATATTTATTGTGACAATGCTGTTTGCTGATTTGAACAAACCTCCCTCTATTCCTACAATAGAGTTAAGTTTTGATGTAGTGTATATGTTTTTTATTCAACACAACCATAATAACACAAATTAAAGTAAATTTAATCTACTATACTGTATGTGACCTCTAGTCCTGCCCTCAGTAAGAACACAAGGTAAGACCATATCATCAGTCAGATACAAGTTGTCCACTTTGTAATGCCCTGCAAAATATAAGTAAAAATACTCCCTCTATATCATATAGTGCTTATCACTAATATACCATTGTTTTAATTACTTTAAAGAGTACAACGTGCAGATGAAAGCAGAAGAATCCTGAAAGTGACAACTTTGAAATTGGGTGCATACTTTAAAGGGACACTGTATATTGGGACACTGTATATTGCAATGTATATATATATATATATATATATGTGTGTGTGTACAAAAAATTATTATGAATTTCTGTATAAGTGCGACATAACTGAAATCATACTGTAGTAATATTTTCTTATGACCAATTTCTCTTGGTAACCTAAGGAGCTTTGTCTTCGCAGGTGCAATCCTGAAATACTTTGGAGTTTTGAGGAAGATAATGAAAACATAAGACTGATCATACAGATCATGATCACAAAGTAGTGTCATCATGTTATACAGTTAAAATGGTCCTGAAGGGGTTGTAGTGTTACATGTGAAAAGCTCCTTACTACCTGCAACATTAGTATTATTCTGACTAGTTTTTTGTGTTTATTGTTTGCACATTAACACATGGATGCTGGTTCATTGTATTTTTATTCTAAGTAATAGCCTAATTTATTTTCTGTTCATCTGGGCAATGGCCCCAATGTACTTATTTTCTTATTGTTTCAGGTGGGAGGGGAGAGAATTTTTTTGTTGAGTTATGTTTCATGTATATTTAAAACAACATTTTTGAAGAAAATGCTGCATCTGTTGCAGTTCTTGACATAGGGGAACCTCATTGTTTACCTTTTATTATCATTTTCTATAGGTTTAAATTGCTTGGATCAACTTGAGATGTTAAATTTGAATTTGAGAGAGTTTTTCACGAATCTAGCCTTTTTTCCTCTTAAAGTGTAACAGATTGATGCATCTCCACGGATCATCTTAAAGGGTTTAGAATCCCCCCCCCATCGTAGTTTGACAAAGTAGGCCCCCCAAACAGCATCTTGCATGGGGCCCCCAAAAAGCTAGAAACAGCCCTGGGTATTAAACCCTGATGAGTGAGTTTAAATCAAACATACCGCTACACTTTCTGAACCAGCTTCTGGTTGGACAGACTGTGATGTTTTCAACACAGCACTGAATGTAAAATCCACCCACAGTGATCCCATTTAAAGACCCAGATATCATGAATGATAAACAGCCTTGCAAAATGTAATATCTCGATACAGTCCAGCCCACATATCGTGATATACGATATCATCGCGTAGAGGGTGCAACTGATGTACTGCGTATCATTTTTAATAACTGTTTGACTTCACACGTTCTCTCTCTGGCATTCTATTAGATTCCATTTTTCAGTCTGAGTTTTCTATGTCATCATCCTGTCGTCACAT
This sequence comes from Seriola aureovittata, assembly GCF_021018895.1. Lineage (NCBI taxonomy): Eukaryota > Metazoa > Chordata > Actinopteri > Carangiformes > Carangidae > Seriola > Seriola aureovittata. The sequence continues at coordinate 1,836,791 of NC_079382.1, forward strand.
ATTTTGCCTCATCATACTCTTCCCACCTCTCAGCTCTCTGTCTCTCTCCCTCCTCTCTCTCTCTCCTACTGTACGAGCACACACTCGCCCTCTGCACACAAGCACACACATATATCCACTGCATCATTCTCTGAGTCTCAGCACATACACACACACACACACAGAGAGAGAGAGAGACTGTGTATTAAGGGTTAAAATCCTGAATGACAGACAGGACTCAGAGCTGGACTCAGGTCCTTAAATACGCCAGAGAATAGAAATATTTAGTGAGCCGCTGTCAGAGCAACCAGGATTAGATTTCTATACATTTCTATATCAGCGGTTCCCAACCTTTTCCAACTCATGGTCCCACTTGAAAATCTCAAAAATATTTCAGCGATAATGGTCGAACATTCAGGACTGAGCTGAAAGATGCGGAAACTCAATTTTCTTTTTTGTTTGACGAGGGGAGAGATTCACCATCTGTCTCTCCAGTCTCTTTCATTCTTCCTGTTGCTGAACGGTTATCCGTTTCGATTCACCAGTTTTTGCCATGGATGTGATCTATCAAGCAATCAGACTGAGATAGCAAACATGTAAAGGATGTGGTCCAGCCAGTGGCAACAAAAAGGTTCCTATCGTTGGTTTTTCACAGTGAAAGGTCTCAGGAGAAAGGAGAAGGAGAAAAAAAAAACAATCAAAGGAGGTTTTTAAAAATCATTTCTTTTTAAAAGATTTAAAAACATTATTGTACTGTTTTTCAAAATGATTTCTTGGGCCATTTGCAATATGTTCACAGCCCACCAATGGGCCCCCGACCCACAGGTTGGGACCCACTAGTCTATGCCATCCGAGCTAATTATAACATCAACCTAACACCAGGTCTTAGCCCTTAAACAGAAGTGAGGACTGGGGGAAAAAAACATCCCTGTACTTTTATTTCTAACAAACATCTTGATGTATGAGAAAAGTGACATCACCTTTCACTAACGTCCAGACTTTCAAAATCATTCCTACTTTTTTAAAAATGCCCAAGAATGATAGTCACACACTTTTTTATTATCAGACTTCCTCCTCTGTTGTGTTCTATTGTATTATTGTTACACTAATCCTGCAAAGCTTTTTCTCCTTGTGTCACTGTTCTCTTCAGTATTTCCTGTCTATCCTGCTGCTTTACTCTCTTATCATCGGCGTGCACCCCTGCTTTCTTTCAGACAGGGATGGACATTATCTAATACTAATCAATGCTGCTCCACAAATCAGCTTAAGCAGCTGTAATTATGCTGCATAGTAAGTACAAGGCTCCAGAGACTCTTTGTCTGCAGTTCCAAGTAAATCATAAATTCATCAAACCGTCGTTTTAAAAAGCGACTGGCAGCTCGGTGTTTAACCTAGAAATATCCAGAGGAAGCTTCGTCACCTGAATTAATGTCCAACTGTCCACAACCTCAGACCTGCTGGTGAAGAAGACCACGTCCCTCCACTGTTTTCGTTCTTTTAGAGCTTCTCATCAGCTCCTGTTACAGTGAATCCAGACACTTTGATCACAGTCAAAGCAGAGCCTCCTGCTGTGACCACTTCATGTCTATTTCAAATGAGAGGAAGCAAGGAAGGAAGGAAGGAAGGAAGGAAGGATACAACACAAATCATCCAGCAGAAGCTCTTAAAGGAACATTAGGACATTTAAAAGGCCGTAAAGCTCTTAAATCCAGTTCCTCTGGGAAATTTGTGTGAATTTTATAAAAAAAAATAATGACGGAAGAAATATTGACATCTAAAGTAAAAATAGCAACAGAACAGTGTAAAGGTCGTGCACGACAAGAGAAGCCCTGCATTCAAATGTTATTGGAGAAATAATATAGAATAGAATAGAAAGAGCAGCCGAACACAGAGCAACACACTGTATCACACTGTGACTTATAAATAAATAATGTCATTAATATTGTTAAAAGCCATCAGCTACAGCTTTGAATCCAGGTGCTCTGAACAGAAAGTGACACCCGACAGAGGTGTGGCAGGTGGAGGTTTATTCCCTATAACAATGCTTCATATTTTATAGGAATACTTTCATGATATGTTTTCTGTGCAAAATCTTAATCTTAAAATATCAAATAAATATAGTGGCAGAGTGTAATGCAGTAAAATAAATGTTTTACTGCTGAAATTTCCAAAGAAAAAGAAGTACACAGTAGGAAATGCAGGTAAAGTACAAGTACCTTCGAAGTGTACTTAAAATACAGTATAGGATACCACTGCAAAGTTACTGGGGACCTTTCATCGCTGTAGTGATGATGTAGATAAACTTTTTACTGTCTTGTAAAAAAAAAAAATACTCCAATGCAACGTCCTGCATTTATAAGCTTCATCAGAAAAATGTAGTGAATGTAGAAACAGTGAAACAGACATTAACACTATTAGACTGTCATTGCTGATGCAGTAATTTTATCAGCAATGGTTCCGGTTCAATCTATAATAACGCAACAATTAATATATCACCATTTATATTAATTAATATTTTGTTTTGTAAAATCTTGATAAAATAAATGTTTCCACCATTTTAAAAAAGGATCATTAAAAACATGGATCGTGTCTTAAAGTGACTTTTTGAGCATCGCACACACTCATGGTTTTAGAATAAGAAGGATTCACTTTAATAGACTAACACTGAAGTTTCGACTCTTGTCAGACTCTCACGTTCGCATCACACCCTTACCTGTCCGCGCTGAGCGCCGTCAGCGTGAACACGGACACGCCGACCGAGGTGAGCTGGATGACCGGGATGAGTTTGCACGCCGCCTCGCCGAACACCCACTCCTCGGAGAAGTAGCGGAAGGCGTCCACCGGCACGCAGGTGACCAGCAGCAGCAGGTCTCCCGCCGCCAGGCTGGAGATGAAGATGTTGGGCACGCTCCGCATGGCGCTGTTGGTGATGAAGATCTTCACCAGGGTGATGTTGCCCAGCAGACCCACGGTGATGATCAGGATGTACACCGAGGTCATGACGCAGCGCACGGCGAAGTGGACCGTCTCCCCGCCGTCCGAGGAAGCCCACCAGCCGGGCTCCTCCGTGGAGTTGGGGCTCAGAGCCTCGGAGTCTCCGGGCGGATCCGGGGATAAGTTGGAGAGGAACTCGTCGTCCATCGCCGGTGTGGGCGCGGGAAAATCCACAGGGGAGCCGGGGAGGAGACGCAGTGTCAGAGGGGGGTTTTCACTCAGAGACACCCCGCCAAGAGAGAAAGAAACTTTTTCTAACAACTGTGTCTGACTGAGGAGCGTTCATGTGACTGACTGACTGACTGACTGACTGACTGACTGACTGATGAGAGGCGACTGATGCCAGAGAAGAGGAGGAGGCACATCTTTGACACTGGTTACAGTCTCTCTCTCTCTCTCTCTCTCTCTCTCTCTCTCTCTCTCTCTCCCTCTGTGTGTGTGTGTGTGTGTGTGTGTGTGTGTGTGTGTGTGTGTGTGTGTGTGTGTTAGAGAGAAAGAGAGAGGGTAGATAGATAGAAAAGGGAAAAAGATGATGAAGAGTAAAAAATTGAAAGGATGGGAGAGATAAAGATGAAGCGATAGAAAAGGGGAGAGGAGAGGAGAGGGAGGAGTGCAACAGGGAGGATAAGAGGAAGAGACTGTGGATGAGAAGAAGTTTGTTTGGCGGGGGGGGGGGGGGGGGGCTGACCAAGACAGATGGATCACTGTGAACATAATGTGATAAAGAGAAGAGGAGGAGAGAGTGGCAGAGAGACACTGGAGATGATGGAGAGAGAGAAAGAGAGGACTGGTGCTGGTGTAGAATAAATGAGGGCTGTCTAAAGTGTTTTCAGTTTTCATAATAAATTAATAGCGCGTGTGTGTGTGTGTGTGTGTGTGTGTGTGTGTGTGTGTGTGTCAGTGGAAGACAGGCAGGGAGGGAGGGAGGGAGGGAGTCTGAGGGCTCGTCCATGTTCATGTCTGACATCAGCCTAACACAGATATGAGCCTGCCCCTATGTGTAACTTCACTGCATCACTGTCAACATGTAACACATCTGTCATTAACGTCTGTCAGCGGTGCGCAGCCCTCTACAGGTGACTGGGGGAGCTGCAGGTGTGGCTGCACATCAGTATTTTGGGGTTATTTGTGTTTTTAATCCAACATCTTTTCATTTAAAGAGACAAAATATTCACTAAACGGTTAAAATATCTGTGCTAAATAATGCCTGTGGGTCAAATGATGATTGGTTAAATACTAACCTGCGATGATATTAAGAGTGGAGAAGTAACCGCAAACTAATTGAAGGATTTCTCACACACACACACACACACACACACACACACACATTAAGGAGTCCACAAGAAGCGTGAAATGTAGGGTAAAAGAGATTAGAGGCCTTATCGTCTACTAACACCTGCATGCAAAAACCCAGACTAATCAGCGTATCATTAAATGGTCCAGGTTTCCTCTGATCTGGTTTGTTTTCCAACAATTAGCAGGGATGTAGAGGGGGAAATAAAAGGAGGGAGAACAAACAAACACAAACAAAAATCCTTCCCGTGGTCAGAAATGTTGCAGGATGATCGAACCTTTCTCAGACACAGTCGACAAACGAGCCCGAGGTTATTATGGTATGGTGATGGTAGGGTGACTTCTTTGCTCCAGGTGCTGCAGTGAATGTGGCGCAAAACGCTCTCACACACCCATATGAAATAATGTGAAGTCATGGACAAAATTTGCACATCTGCGAATCAGAATGTAAATTCATGCGATTGAGAGTCGCACATCTGTAAAATATTGTTCTCACAAACTTTTTTTTCTTGGATATCTTTTATCGCACAAACACAAGTCAGTAACTGCAACTGCTTGAATCTTCCGCTACGAGTCTCAAATGGCAAGTTCTGCACGCTCTGACTTTTGCACCAAATGTGGATCATAAGGGATCCGCACCTGTGGCACCTCAAGCCACGCCCACCCGTTGGTTGGACATAATGAGGACTGAACTGCACTGCATGTAGTTTTACATTTCACTATTGTTACTCTGATATTTATTAAGTTATAATTGTTGTCATATTATTATGTCCTTCCGTGTCCAACCGTAGCAAAAAATGTGAATGTATGAGTTTCTTAATTTGTGATTAGTAAAACAGGATGTGTGCACCTGCAATGAAGAATCTGAGAAGGTGTAACTGTCGTGTTGTGTTTGTGGGCGGGAAAAAAAATCTACAAGTGTGCAACTCTTTTTTCTGTGACCTCAAATTTACTGATACACACGTGTGACTATTTTATATAACTGAAAAATTCACTGTCACAGGTGCTCAGTTGTTTTGCACCAAAAATACTTTCATAATTATCACCCATAGTTACATTTTGTTGCTAGGCGACATCTAGCGGTCGTAGTAAGACAGGAGGAGAGACAAGGTCAACATCAGCAGGAGGTTTTGGGGGGTGTTCACTTCCCGTGTGAAAGTAGCAGTTTATGTTCTTTCTATCATACATGAGCGTTTAATCTTGTTACTATTGTAACCGTGACAAAAAATGATCGTCTAATGTTGAAAAACTACCAAGCCATGACTGTTATTATAGTAACCATGGCAACCAAGGTCCGATACCACCCGCTGCAGTATTATGCACTATTCCAGGAGACACTTGGGTCGTATCGGAGGGTTGAAATGGTTGTTCAGGTTGGAGGAACACTTCTCGTGGTTTGACTCTGCACTTGTGAAAACAGCAGGCAGTTTGGTCCCTGATCGTCGTCCTGTTAAATGAGGCGAATGCAAACAATGGCAGGTTCAGGAAACAAGTCACACACACAAAAGCAGCTCTCAGAAAAAAAGCCTTTTACTGGCCAACACCTCATCTGAAGTGAAAGAGTAAAACATACAGGTGAAAGCCTGGGAGTCTGTGATTCGTTCACCAACCATGAGCTTTAATAGTTCCACTCTCTCCTCGCACTTTTCTAGTTTTGCCCCGGCACTGTGAGGCTTCACCATCTGGAGCCTGTCGCTCTGATGCTTCAGCGAACACAAATGGACTTTAAAGTTCACTCTCACGGGCTGAGCGTGTCTCCGTCTGCAAATGGCAGCGTAAAGACCTGCCACCGCATCAGCTGGAATATGATCCGGAGGTCATTTCCCGATCACTTCATTTAGAGGCGTACGTGATTCAAGAGTTATCAGAAATTGGCCTTTTGTGTGTTTATGGACTGATTCAGCCGGTTCAACCAACAGGCCTGGTTCTTCTGCTGTAGGTTTACTCTCTACCTTAAATCACCTGAGAGTCAAACAGGAAGTGGCAGCATGTTCCAGAGTTTATCATGCTTCTGTCAGACTGAAATGAGTGGGGATAACTGAAGGTGCTAAGAGGACACTTGATGCTCTTTGATGAAGCCTTCATGCTGAGTCACTTAGAGGAGGGTTTGGGTACTTGTGTGATTTCTCTAATATTCCTGGTTTAAAAAAAACAGGCAAATATATTATGCGTGGGTCTCGAGCAAAGATCGGACTGGTCCTTAGAGAATGAAAGAACATGTGAGATATTTCTTAACAGAGAGACTTAATTATTAGGATGATCAATAAATTGTGACGCTGAGCAAGAGCTGTGCAAGACAATATTTTTTATAAACATGAGACTCATTAGGAATACATTCATGTTTCATTTGAAAGGAGTAAGTTAGTTTATTCATATCTCTGTGATCGCCTTTGGATTGCACCCAGGTTAAAATCTAAAAACATCTCTTTATTTACGACAGAAGTGCACAGGTTAGTGTAGCATACATCCATCAGCTCTTTGGTGGTTAGAAAATGTAAAATGGTTTTTCACACTGGTCGGTTTTCAAATGATTGATGTTATTATAAGATGAGAATTTTAGAAACTTTTGAAATTTCATTTGAATTTTTAGAAACAGAAACGGTTTCATCTGAAATCTTGAAATATAGAACTTTTAGTAATAATAATTACAATGATTGTGTTTGTTCCCATTTTGTCAGACCCTGTGCATTATCATGTGTGCTTTTGTTTGGATGGTTGAATGTAGATGTAACAAGCTTAATGATGGGCAGGTGCTGGGTATAATAGTTGCACATGACTATATAATGGCAAAACAAAAAATACTGCAAACATTATTTTCCACAAAATCTAGGTGAAAACTTACTTTAACGTTTCTTATCTTCATTTTTCTTTTCTTATCTTATCTCGTGACTGATGAAGGTTTCTATGTTTTTAGTCATCAGTAAATGAATGGAAGCGTCTGTGCGCTGTGTTATTGTTGCAGGTTGTGTGGTCTTAGTAATTTTTCTGTGAAAAAATCCCATAATCAGCTGACCTCAGATCAGATCAGTCAGTCATGATGTTTTTGTGACGTCACAGTCAGAAATCAATCGACTCCCGGAGACAAATAAAGTTGAAACTGAGCGTCTGAGCCAAGACGCACAGGTTCTGTCCTCTGGCTTCTTCACGAGCCAGAAGTTTGCTGTCAAAGTTGCATCAAGTTTGACATAGTTAGGACGAGTGACGCCGGAAGCTGCGGGAGTGGGCCTTCAGAATAAAACGAACACTAAGCGTTTTGAGGATTTTTATGAACAATTTTCTTAATGAAAAAGAATTACACATTTCTTCACGTGTTTCCGCTTCGGGTTTTTCAGCTTGTTTTCTATTTGTGGCTCATCAAAATGTTTTATATCAGTATAAACAGTTTTTGTGGTTTTATAAGTCGATGTTTCTATAGCCAATTGTATTTACCTTTAGCCGACATCATACTTTGATGTTCAAAGGTATTTCACTTTTCTTTTCCAGTGGATAAATATCAAACAGCTACAATGACCCTTTACATTCATTTATTTTTGTTTTATTTAATTCCCATTCCTGGAATTGAGTTTAAATAGCAGCCCAGGCTACAAGCCTGTACATTTGGGGGCCATTCTTTCTCAGGCGCCTGTGTTTATTTTGAATAATGTGAGCGGAAGTGCACCGTGTTAATTCCCTCTGACTTGACTCTGCTGTCTGTCCCGCAAGGTCCCGCAACTGGCATGAGTTTAGGATCCCTGAGTGGAAAAAAGAGGGGGGAATGAACAACACGCCGCCAGGATTACGGTTGGTGTGTGGACTTCCATTTTATTTCACTTTGTCCAGTTTTGGCTTTTGGGATTTGAATTTTGATCGTTGGTTTCTTTCTGTGTTGGTGGCCGGTCGCTCGTGGCTCGCCAAGGGACTGTATTTGGGACAACAGCAGCTCCGTCAATGCTCTTCCAGAAGTATTTGCAGTGCAGGGTGTGTTGTCATCATTGTTTTTGACTCTTTATTTTGGTAATAGAGATTTAGTCATGTGTTCATATAAAACAAAAAAATGAAAAACAAACTCCTTAAAAAACCAAAAAAGTAATCTTTGTGTCAAAAAGTGTGAATATGATCATAACTGATTTATTTATCATATTTAAAGTAGAAATATGCATCAGAATGGTTCAGTTCTGACTCAGCTAAAATAGACATTTGTTGTGAATGAAGCTCAAAATCTTAATGGATTTTTCTTCCATTTTAAAAGTTACATTTAAGTTCAGTTGAGCTCCTATGATCCTTTACCTAACTAGGTGCATTGTATTTTTGTTGCATGTTTGCCATCTCTCTCTCTGCATTGTGTGCCACAGGAGGTTGTTTTTTTTGCTGACATAGTTCTATAGGGATTATAATGCAGGGACCACATGCCCTCCCAGGCCATTGTTGGCCCCTCAGTCTCGTTTGTCCTTTTTCTACTGAGTGAGTCAATTGATGGAGGGATAAAAGGCGAGAAAAAAAAAAAAATATGCATTGACACGGGCTTTCAGGACAGAGAGAGAGAGAGGGAGAGGGTTCAGTTGGAGATTTGGGAGCCTGACTGTTGGTGGCCTTTAACTGGTGCCAGCAGCAAACCGGGCCATGAGGGCCCAGAGCAGGGGAGATCAACAAGCAAACCATGTCTTTAAACTACATCAAAAACTTCTATGAAGGATGCGTAAGTAGATCACGATGTGACTGCGACTGTGGGGATTTTATTGTTGCTTCCATCTAGGCCTGACACTTTGTAGCTTACCGTTCAGGATTTGACAGTTACAGAGGAGCAACGCGGAACAATTATCCCTCTCGAGGCCCAAAATGAAAAGACATTCATCAGGTTACATTCTTCGCCTTTTTAATCCATTTCCTTTTACCTTTGTCTTCATGGGGCTGAGTGACATATTTGTAAGCCAAAAGGCTCTTTGCTTTGTGAAAGTGTCATTTAGGCCTTTTTTTCTGCAAAACATGACTCAGTGTTAGTGTCAGAACAGAGCAGGTAAAGAGGGGAGATGGGAAATGTTTCCTCTGAATGGGTTTTGTTTTACCCTTCAGAGCTCAGGGCCTCAGTGAGCCGCTTTTGCAGCTGCATTTATCTGGCTGACAGAAGCTATTTTCTCTTTGTCTCTGACTATGTGTGTGTGTGTGTGTGTGTGTTGTGTGTGTGTGTGTGTGTGTGCGTGTGTGTGCGTGTGTGTGTGTGTCCTATGCACATTCGTGTGTCGCATGTCTGTGCCATGATAATGTGAATGCTTGTTTGCATGCATTATATGTGTGACTGTGTGTGTTTTAATGTGCACTTGTTGCATTGTGTAATTGTGCCTGTGTGTGTGCTGTTCACGCTCACCTGTATGTGTCTCTGTGCATTTCTGTTTGTGTCTGTGTGTGTGTGTGTGTGTGTGTGTGTGTGTGTGTGTGTGTGTGTGTGTGTTCCAGCTCAGGCCTCCTACGGTGATAGGCCAGTTCCACACCTTGTTCTTCGGCTCGGTGCGGATGTTCTTTCTGGGCGTTCTTGGCTTTGCCGTCTATGGGAATGAGGCGCTGCACTTCAGCTGCGACCCTGATCGCCGAGAGCTCAACCTGTACTGCTACAACCAGTTCAGACCCATAACACCTCAGGTATGACTTAACTTAACTTAACTTAACTTAACTTAACTTAACTGTAAAGTGCAACTACATTAATGTAGTCCACCAGTACAACCAGTATTCTAATATATAACACAGCACTAAGGATGAGATAGAACTATCTTTCATGTTATAAAACAGTGACTTCATTACATACTTTGTCCACCAGAGGACTCTGACAAGTGAATTTTACATCTGTAAAATGTCCCTAATAAAATTCTTAATAACAATCATAGACATACTTAACAAAAATGTTTTTTTTTTTTGTATAATAGGAAATTGTATTGATATTGTTTTGGTCTCAACAGCTGAGTAACTGCCTGGCTTTACGAACTGTAGCGTAGCTACAACAGCTCAGATCCTACCATAGTGCTAAACTCAACTGGCTTTATACTGCTAGATCACAGCAGCTAAACAGAATTTTATAACTATAAAAGGTAGCTAACCTAAATTATGCAAGATTTTTGCTAAGTAAAATAAGATAATCTTAATGCTTTGAAAATCTTACCCATGAAACCATAGTTTTTCTAGGTGCTAGCTAGAATTTAACTAAACTCAGCTAAATTAAAAGGTACAACTAAATTACACAGGAATGAAGCCTGTTAGTACAACCTTTTACAGTCCGCTAATTTTTCTTTCTCTAATTTGTGCAGCGGCTCAGATGCTAACATTGTAAAAACTAAACTAAATGGGTATAACAGGCTGTAATTTGGGAGCAATTAAACATTTCAGCAATCATTGACCCTGCCAGCCACAGTTACCAAAGATATAAATACCATATACAAATACATGTACAAAACCCTTTTTTTAATTTTTGCACCATCT